>NC_086284.1:46722101-47022101 GCF_963924245.1 Chroicocephalus ridibundus
TCTTGCTGGTTTCTGATTATCCGCTGGAAAACTCCTCCAAACACTGAACTCATTATGATTAAGAAGTAAAAAACCCCACACAGTAACTGCACAAAATGATGATACTACTTTTTGTGCACATTTTCTACTTCTGTGGAGGAAAAGGAGATGATTTTTATATTAGTACAAGCCCCACAGATGTCCATTGCAGGAGGAAAGCATGTTTATACCACAAAAGAAGGCCCTAATAACTCATAGATGCCACAGGCATTTGTGAATAATGAGAGCTAAGATTAACACAGAAACATTACAAATATTATTGTGAATAGCACACAATACATAATTAACTCTTCACATTTTAATGAAAAATAGCAGAATTTGTTATTTCAAAGGTTACGTATTGTTGAATTTGCAGATAATGGTAAGCATAAGAGAGAACTGCCTAACTGAACATATATTTACAGAACCAAGATAAGAATACCAAACAAAACAGCAGTAAATTTGATTTGCATAAAATATACGCGGTGAAACTTTTGACTGCAATTTATATTGCTTTATCTATTGGAAAAATATATAAACAGATTTTTTTGAAAAGCCAGTTATCTTTAGACCAAAATCTGTTTAACATTATTATATATGTTACACTTTCATGTGTGTATTATATAAAACGGCTGAAAAATATAAACTTTGATAGCTGGATCTACACAGAAGTGTGTAAAACAATAACCTTAGGGACACATTTTTCAAAAACAGTACACAGGATTTAGCCACACATTTACCATTAAAATTAATGGGAGTTATTTAGCTATAAATCCTGAAGAAAAGACTTTGAAAATGTACCCCTTAAAGTCAACACCATCAACATAATGCGCGAGGGTGGAGGAAAATTGAATTTTGAACAATGAAGAACTTGAATATAAACCATGTGTAGTATTTTCACTGAATGATATTTTGGTATCCTGTAAAGCAACTTTATTGCCTAACTGCCATATTAAAAAACCCACACCTAATATTTTCAGAAATGCAATAAATAAGAACAGATGATTACTTCCATTTATCAGAGCTTTAGGTCACAACAATAATGAAAAATAATTCCTTGCTAAGCATCTGAAATGCTTTATCCAAGGAACATTTTTAAATCTCCTGAACGTGCTTCTCAAAATTTAGGGGTGTTTTTCAATACAATTTAGGGGTGTTAGGACTCATTTTTTTTCAATACAGAAATCCTGCATGTGAACATACCTACTCTGTGCTGATTCCTGATTTAATACACTTGCATTTTTCTTGTTTTCCCTTACTTTTCCTATTAAAGGTCCTTTATTTCTTCCGATAGCCTCAAGCAGAGTCCCCTTCCAGTCTCCTAAGCAAACATTAACACTTACATTAGCCTAACACTTGTAAAGCAGCTTTTCTGTTAGGGAAAGAAAGAAGGCACCGCTTCATCACTGAACTAATCCCACAGAGAGACTTGATCTATTTGTGTTCCCCTTCCAACCCCGCTCTCCCAAACACCCTCTTCCTTCTCCCATGCTTTGGCTAGAGAAGGAAGCAAACCAAAGCATATTCCATTGAAAGTTATTTTTCAGCAGTAAAAGTAAGCAGGGCGGTTGGGTTTAGTTCAAGACTATGCCAAAAGTTGGCGCATCATCTTGGATTACATTTTGTGAAACAAAGACTGAAGTCAAGGACAACACCAGCTTTCATGGAAAAAAGGTTGAAATCCCGTTTCTGCTTTCACCAAGAAATAAAACGGAATTTAATCCCATGCCCATTCACTCCTCAATTTACTTCTGGAACTGAGAGGCAGTCTCAGTGTCAGGAAGACTACTAAATATTACGTCAAAATTACCAACTCATTTCCCGTGGGCCACTGAATGCCCCTGACAGAAAAGAGACACCCAACTCCGCAAGACCAGAGCTGCCTCATCCTGGTAGGATTTGCATGCTTTCATGGGACGCTTATCGCTTAAAACAGTATTAATGAGAGAAATGATGTGCCAAATCATCATTCCGAGCATGTAAGCTAAGTTCGGGATGATTACCAGCTTCCTAAAAATAGCAAGCTCCTATCTGGAACACAACATGGAAAGCAACATCGTCTGTTGCTGCGGTAGGATACATTTAAACGTTCAGATAAGAGTAGCCCAGATGAATGAGAAGTGAACTCTATACGCGTTCACCTTGTTTTCCACCCTCATGCCACCTTCTCGGATCCCGTAAGAATAAAATTTGTATATATTTAGACTCAAACACACGATGTTAGCAAATACTGCTAATATAAAACAGAAGGTTTCACTAATTTATGAAACCAAAGGATTTTTTTTACTCTAAAAATCTAAATCCTGCTTTTTTCAGCTCACACTTTGAATTCTTCCAACTCCTCTACTGTTTGTTTTATACATGACTTCCTTCTTGATTTGTAGTAATCACCTAAAAATTTGAATAAGGTTTAATTTTTACAACATGAAACATGGTCATGCATATTGCAAACATATGCACCAACACATCTGTGTTCAGTCCTTTGATTGCTAGAGTACTTGCATTTTTTTAAGAATAAAAGAACTGATGCCTTAAAATCATATACTATTCAGACCAAAATAATTTGATATTGTATTTTAAGTATACACAACAGTGCACTGTACTATGTAATACCAAGCAATTTAAAGTATACACTTCTGAGGACATCTGCAACATCTGATTTATTTCTTTTTATAATGTAAATTACTCTTGATGGTTCTCGAAGGTTCTTTTTTAACCTTTTTATTACTATTATTGCAGCTGCAACCACGAAGTATATATATTCGGTAGAAGACTTGAAATGGGAACACGAAGAAGTTGTCTGCAAACTGTAAAAAAGGTTTACATATAGTTTAAGAGTCACAGCATGCTTATCATGTTGATCAATATTATCTCATTTGCATACACTCCATATGGCAGCATTCATCTGTTGTCTTTTGCTTATACTTAGACCAAGGACTCCTTGGGGCAGGGACTGAATGTTTGAACCGAGCAGGGCAACGGTCCACAGTGAGAACTTCCAGAAACAATAGTGATGGGAATAGGACAGAAGTACAGGAAAGTCAAAATAGAAGCTTTTTCTAGCTACCAAACAGTTTAATACTGCTTTAAAAAAAAAAAAAAAAAAAAAAAGAAACAACAAAAAAAACCCCAAACATAACCAACCACCAGAAACTAGAATCTAAAATTCAGATGACGAAGCAAACATTTTTTTTGATCAGTGACAAAGTTGTCACAGGTTGAGCTAATGCTTCTGAAATCACGGCTGGAGAAGTTTCTAAAAGAAATGGTAAAGCAGATATAAATGAAGGGATATCCAATAGCCTGTGTTATTGTAAGCAGATAACCATATGTGAACTTAATGTAATTCTATAACCAATCTGAGGACGTACTTTATTTTTTGCACACCTGCAGTTAACAAACAGTTAACAAAATTTAAACCCAAACAGTTAACACTGTACTTATTCCTTTGTCTTCTCGTTACACCTAATTTACAAAACTCTGCAGTATGAACTCTACCTGATCTACCTCAACACTCCTTGATCGTATAACCATACCTCTTAATGTCATTTATATCTACTTTATAAATATGAAAATACCCTTAAGGTACATTGGGTATTTTGTACATATTTGGCTTTTAGACTTCTAATAAAATGAATGCTATTGACATAACTTTACACAATGGAAAATTTATTAACTAAACTCTTCAAGGTCTTTTTAGTCACAGTTTTCAAGAAAACTGATTCCTTGGAGAAGACTGACAGGAAAACTCTTTGTAGCATCTTAGCATGTTCTCTGCAAGACAGTAGAAGAAAATCATTAGCTATTCAAAGTAAAACTTCCAGCAAATGTGCCTAAGACATATTGACCTTCTTATAGTCAGGAAATGCATCTTGCATCTTTATGTGCTTTTAAATATAATTCGCCTAAACTGTCTAAAGTAAATCAAAAAACTATCACTCAATCCTCTCAGTAGAAAGGGTAAATTTTAATTGCAGAACTTAAAACCTCACAATTAAAAGCTGTGTTGCTACTTAAAGCTAGCACAAACGCAAGAATGAGAGTTCATGCATACAAATCAGCTTTTCTACCACATCCAGAAGGGTTCTGCAGAATAGCCTGATGAATACAGCCTGTACCTTCTAAATTTAGTGAGAAGGGAAAAAGAAGTGGAATATTAGCCATGTTTTAACAAAATATAAATTCTTTCCTAGTCACTTTGATTTGTGAATGACTTTGTGATAATCCACATTTGATTAGTGAGAAAGCTAAAGTGATGTTGGTAATTCAAAGGTAAGTATGCAAATAAAAAACCGTGATGAAAAATACATGCAAACAGAAACTGGAGAGGGATTTTTTGTTGGTGGTTTTTTTTTTTTCTTCCTGGAACAAGGCATTTTGTGGAAAACCTTTTGGTGAGAAAGCTCAGAATTTATTATTTTCTAATTTAAAGAAAAAAAACCAAAACACTTATGGCATTGTATTTCATAGAGTTAGTCAAACCAACAGGTAGATGGAAGAGAATATTCGCGAATACCAACTACGGGCAAAAGGGAAAAATAAGAGTGTAATTGAAAGAAAAATGACATACTTCTCAACACCGTGTTCACGATTTTATGCCAGATTCTCATCTGTTTTACCTTAAAAGGGCTCCTTTTAGTCAATGGGTCCACGTCAATGTACGACAGGTGAAATTCAAGCCTTTTGTCTGCAAAATCCATCTTATAACACTTTCTCGGGAAGTGTCAAGGAGAGAAGATAGAAACGGTGTACAGTGAATAAACACCCTGGCACGCCCTCGCACTAATCTTCTCCGGGAAGAGACTTGGGGCTTAAGGAAGAACTCCCCAATGGACTCTAAGCCATCTCCACATTCCTTATAAAGTCAACAGAAGATTTCATCAAATTAGTATCAAAACAACTAAGCTACAATTTTTGAGCTAAACAGCAGCAACCTGATTGGAATCACACCTCACAGTTTGGAACAAATACAAGTGTGCACTGATATCATCACAGGACCTAAAAATTTTGGATTTTACGTTGTCCACAGCTGGGTGAACAGGCTAGGAAATTTCTCCTCAATTACAAGGATAATTCTTTGAATTTCAGTACTAAAATCCCCATTCACAAACTTGGGTTCTATTAATGGTGGCCCAACTAACAGCGGCATGACAAAGTCCCTCCCCCTGATTTACAGGAAAGAGAACTGCATCTGAGATAATGGTGGCAAAAAGGAAAAGGTACTGGAGTTTTTTATATATATAAAATATATATATTTATATACAATTTATACATTATGCCACCCCTGGCCCAACACTGGGTAATGGATATCATTCAATATTTTTCCCCTTGGCACAGGGAGGAGAGGCATCTCTGCCTGAGACGATGGAGGAAGAGCAGATTTGGAGGGGGCCAGAAGTGTCCCTGGGAAAAAGAAGTTTCAAAGACTTCAAAAGCATCCCTCCAAATTATTATTGCAGGTAAATGCCCAGGAATAAGCACTAGCATCTTTTTTAGTACCAGATCTGACTTGAAAATCATGACTTTTTCTTGGCAGAAGCTTTGGGGTATATCTGTTGTCCAAAAAAAAAAAAAAAAAAAAAAAAAAAAAAAAAAAAAAAGAAGACGACAAAAAAAAAGAAAGCAGCTATGTTAGCTAACTTGAATTAGATAAGTCAAGTTTAAGTAGTACTCAAGATCTAAAAAGCAGTCTGAGAGTCTGAGATTGAAACCTAGCTTCCACTCCTAGTTAAAACTGCCCAAACTCAAGCTAGTTCTTTGTCCTCACTGCTAATTTATATCGTCAGTTAATTTAAAAAGCAACTTCTTCATAATCAATAACAGTAAATCTGGATTCCCACCTGCTTGCCCTTAATGGGCATTTTCCAATGTCTGGCCTTTTGAGTTCTGCTTGATGGGGCTTCTTGGCCTCACCTTACCTCAGACTTTGAAACAGCAAAGCAGTAGTGAAGTCATTAGCTTTAGTGACATCAGTATATATGCCCAATCCTGCTTAGTTTCAACAACGTTACCAGCATTTGGTCGATGTTCACGTCAAGGGACCTGAATCTGACGAACATGTACCCAACTGAAGGAAGCATTCCCCAAAGAGGACGTTTCTCTTCTGGGTAGGTCTCCTCTGCACCAGAGGTAACATGAACCAGCTCTTCTAGAAAGCACAGTAATCTAGGAAAGTGCACATCTCGTCTTTCATGCAGGCTGGAGGGATCTTCATACTACATATTTATCAAGCAGGGACCCAACTTACTCGGAGAAGGCGGCTTAATTATGTTTATTGGCCAATGGGATATATCTTGGGCAACTTCAGGAGAATTTTTTTGTATCATCTGCCACAATTTTAAGGATTAATATGGAGGCAGGTCACAAAGAGTTCCTCTGCCTCCAGTTTTTTTAAAGTGGAAAATAATTCAAAAGGAAGGTGAAGGTTTTGTTGGGTTTTTTTGGTTTTTTTTTCACTGAACAGGTTGAAAGCAATGGTGTTGGAAGTTCTGGAGTCTGGATAATTTCTGGGTTCCACTTGTAAAAGTGGAAATCAAAAGAAAAGCAGCTGTTGGGGCACCAAAGTCATGTCCCTTTTTACCTCCTTTTACATCCTTTTATTTAGCCAGTGTTGAATATTTCCACTGGAAAGAATACCCTATCCCCACGCCTTACCTAGACCAACACTTCAACGGACACTTTGTGAGAGGTGAGGTCTGAGGGAGAAACAGGCAAATACACAGGTCTCATTTCTTTAAGAAACCAGGCTAAAAATACATGCAACATACATCCCATAATGTGTTTAAAAAGAGATTAAGAAGTACCACCTAGGAATAAGCTTTCTGAACAGTACCAATCTTCACCACAAATACTGCAAAAAACCAAGGAAAAGTTCACGTCTTCTCTATTTTAGCGTTACTGAAGGATACATAAATGCAGTACTTGTTCCTTTTTAAAAAAAAAAGAACTGTTTTCATCCAACCATTTTTTTTAAAGACTCAATCTTAATTTTTCCTTTCACCAGGACAGGAAGTTTCAACCACCTGCTTTCAGATGTGGTCTAAAAATCTCATCATTTATTTAAAGTATTTGAAATAACTAACCTCCAGAGATAGTAAGGTTGTGAACTAAACGACTATACAGATATAAAGGAATGAAAAACAGGGTAACATTTCTGACAAAATTCAAGTAATCACCCACAGAAAGAGGTGCCCAGCATCTCGATATAAAAAAAAAAAATAAGAAAGAGTGCAGATTCTCAGCTGGTGCAAACTATAATAGGTCCTCAGATTGCAAGGAAGTTATGGTAAATGATACCAGCTACAAAACCGTCCCCGAGCATTACAGTCATGCTCCGCTAAATACTGAGCTAAAACGCGGTCCGAAATGCAGCCTCTCAGTTAGACGAGCCTCCGCAAGGAGGGTCACCTTATAAGATACGACTGCCACGCTGTCCCTGATAGAAGGCAGGCGGTGAGGGGACCGTTTTGCTGAGGTCGCGACTGCGTTCCATTGAGGCTGAACTGGCAGCCAGTGGAACAGCCTCCACGGAGGAAGAGCAGCACAGCAAACGGGAGCGGATGCTCAAGCCGCTTTCTTCAGCCATTCCAGACAAAACCTGGACCTAGTAATCTGAATATGAGGAAAACAGCGCCATTTAATTTTTTTTTTATTTTTTTTTTTCTGTACAGGTAAATTGCTAGATTTTTTTATTAAATGAATTTAAGTCACAATAAAAATTCATGTACGGTTAAGCACTGGATTATTTTAGTACTCATAGTATTCATGCCGCTAGAGCCTGAAACATCTTTCTGTTTAACACAATAAACAAACTGCTCCTTACTAATGAACCTGTATAAGAATATAGTCTCTGCCAAGGCCAGCCCTCTTTGCTGAGTACATACCAGGGGCACAATTTAAAGCCATCTTAAGTACTGATTTACACAGCCTTTTTTTTTTTTTTCCCCTAAAATTTCAAAGTCTTGTAGAAAAGAAAACACCTTTTAAAGAATAAACAAAGAATACAAATGTTGTTATCTGAATGAACATGTGGCAATGAGCTATCTTCCCCACTTTAAATTATGGGAAACCTCTAAGTATGTCAAGGAATCAATAAAAAGGAAGCAAGTCCAACTAAACACTTAATTCTTCTTCAGTAAAATTCTTTCAGAAAGAAAATTTAAAGGATGTTTTGTTCCTAATGTTCCACCCTTCTCTGAATTCACTGTTCACTCAGTAAGGAAAAACGCTCTATCATTCTCCATTATTTGGGCTTTTGCATATCCTTAAATTGTCAGAATACTAATGTGCTGAGTTATAGTTATATAATACTAATACACTTAAGTTATATAGTTCCTTGTGCAGTTTTAATAACTTCCTTTTGCAAGAATAAAAAAGGAGAAAATCGGCTCCTAACTTTAGGACAACTGAGTGGCTTTCCATAGGTACTGTCCTCTACTTGGAAGCAGCACCCGCACAAAATACTGGCCCAGAAGAGGACAATGGGAATTTTTGTTGTTGCCTTTAACATCACAGGGATCTCACATTTTGCTCACGCCGAAAAGGTGATAAGCGCTCTTAATTCCACCATGCAGAAAAGTTCAGTGTTCCCCACTCAACCTGCCCGTCCTGCAACACCACCAATAGCGGTGGATGAAGCATCTTTTCAGAGCACCACAAACAGAGGCATAAGCACTAATAATTGTATCCTTTCAGCTTTTCCCTTCTCATTTATTCAAGCACTCCATACATATTATTCATTACACTGCCTTTCCATAACAAGTAAAATACACAAATAAAGTCAACTTTGCGCTCTCACTGGAATAATTGCTGCTTCCTCAAGTGCTTGCCGTCTTTCCTTCAAGCACCATATCTGGAATTTCACTACAAACCATGAAATTAGGTATCTCAATTTTTGTTAAAATAAGTTTAAATAAAAAAAAAAAACAAAAACCAAGAAGTCTGAGAAGCTACAGTCCGCATTATCTATGAAGACTGAAGGTCTGAAAAGAAAAAAAACCAAAACCAAACAGAAGCAAGATAAAGACTGAAACTCTTAGGATTTTGAGGCAAAGTCTGAAATTTTAGGATGACAAATCTGTGTGTAATTTTTCTATGGGATGAGAATGGTGTGTCGATGGAAAAACACATGCTATTACTCACATACGAATACGACGTACAACAAAAAAAGTACCATTAGGTAGTACACTTCCAGACGTGCGTGCCAGGGACACGCATTAAGACAGGAGTGTAAGGACTACCAGGATGGTAGACTAGAGTGTACCTAACTCAGGCAACTGGGCAAAGCCTTCTATCTAGCTTCTGATATTATGTCAGCATCAGTCTAAGCAAAGGTGGCAGACACTGAAAGAAATACAATCCAGTGCACTTCTTGTGGAGTAGGTGATAGATTCAACTTCTGAAGACCGATAAATAAAGTGAACCAATAAATAAGGAGTTCTTTAGTATTTCCCTCTCCAGTCATAAGTGCAAACTTTGAAAGTGCAACCAGTACAATTTGAATTAATTTACAAAACGACATTCAGAAGTTTGTGGAAGTGCCTGAAAAATGTCAAAACATCTAACTATGTTGAATCAGTATTCCTTACATAGCTTCTTTTATTGCCCGCTTTCATCACCCGTTATAAAATATACACACAAATTCCTTTCTGGATATAAGAATAGTTGCATAGTATTTATTGCTGCTTATTAGCATGCTCACTTTGTTGATAGATTGCCTTCATATCATATGGGGGGGAAGAGGAAATTGGAACCAAACCCAAAGAGCAGTTTAATTATTTTAATTAATTCCAGCTTTCAAAATAATGCAGAATGCTACTGAATATTTAAAAAGCTATACAAGCCAAAATACGTTTATGCTGCGTAGTACAAAATGGAACACAGTGGAAAGGTACTCTTATAGGCTCTTTGGTAAGTCACACTGGAAAATATCGCATTCTAGACCATAAGTGTAAACGCAAGTAGGTGGTTTTGATGGTGTACGTTAATGCAAGCTATAGATTACCAATAATATCAAAAGAAAAGCGCATTTGTAAAACTGATAGTGAACCCAGTGAAGACAGACTAAGATACATGCAACCAAGAAACACTCTTGCTATGGAATTAGGGGTCTTGGGCTTCCTATATACATTCGCTCCATTTTAACGTATTGGACCAACTAACTAAACTAATTAGTTAAAAGTAAAAGTGCCACCTGACGAACCTTCATAAGGAATGTAAACTAAACGGGCGGGGAGGTCTATAGGTGTCAATCAATAACAAAATGCAAACTGTCAAGCTTGCTTTGCTAACAAACTGTCACATCAACAATATGCAGCTAATGACTACAAATTAACTGTATACCAGATGCTTGACACTTTGTTATGACACTTAGCAAGCGAGTTGACATTTGGGGGATCAAAGCTTCTTTAATTACACTTTGTATAACACGTGCAACCTTTATGCTAATGTCCACATATTCCTTAGAGCAAGCCCGTTCAAGTGAAAGAGAATGGGTTTGGGGGACTTCGAAACATTCCGGTAAATTTGGATTTCAACTGAAACAAAACTGCTTGAAAGGCTTCACATCATTATTCAGTATTATCACCTTATCTAAAATAACTCTTTAGCTTGATGTACTATACCATATTCACTCACTTATAGACACCCTCTGCGTGAAATAATGCATTTTCAAACAGTGTTAACAGCATCTATAAAAGAAAGCAGCACCAGACACACTGCATTTAAAAGCATCTCTGTGTTCAAACTGATGTCTAGAATCAATGCTACACATTGATATGTCTTTTCAAAACCAAAGCAATTTCCTCATCACAGAAGGAAATGTAGGACACGGCATTAACAACATTTTTATTTAGCCAGCACTTATTATATAGTTTGTCATACCTTGGAATATACACCTTGGAAAGGGTATAAAGTAAAAGCAGCCTGAGGTTTGCAAATCCTTAATAATATGAGCAAATCCATTGGCTCACTGTGTTGTTACAAAGGTGTGTTTTCAAAAATTTTTATTCCTTAAAATGGAGGTCCCCACATTACACAGGAATTATAGGCAAGTTTATGACTACATATTTCACAGGGTTTTGTAGGAAAAAAATAACATCATCCTAAATGCTAAAGAATTCTCTTAGCACGGAAAAACAGCCTTTAAAGCAAAACATAACATTGAAAGGAGTATCTGCCTTCCTACTTTGGACAAAAGTGATTCTTGGAAGAAATACTATAAAGGCATAAATTCAAATGGCTTTTTTTCCATCCTAGACACCCAACTCAGATTCTTAAATACATTTTTATTTGGATTGCATTAACAGCCTTTAACACCACTCACCAATTCAGTTTTTACCATACAGTAGTTATTACATTAGATGTTAACTCTGTTGAATGTTAACTGCTGTGATTACCATAGTGCATCGGTGGAGATGAACTCTACAGAGGGTTCCTTGATATCTTTGGGAAAAGCTTTCAAACTGCATGAAGCACTGAAGTTGGGCTTACATGTCTCAGCTGCCTGCCAGCTATTTTATTCTCCTTGTTCTATGTGAGCTAATAACTTGATTTTCTATAAAGCCACAGCTTTGTGCAATTTCTGTCCCAGCTACAGAATTCTAATAAGCCAAATCCTTTACACCATTCTTTGACGCATGCTTGCATTATAAATTGTGTTCACTGATTCATCTGACCTAACACAGAGGCTCTAAAGCATAAGCATCTCCATCTGAGCAAATCATTCCTTACCCTCAACTGGGAGGAACGGGAACTTTTAAGGAATAATTCATCTGATCTGTTTTAGACATTCACATCAGGAGCAGATGAGCAGAGTATGTATTCCTTTTTTTTACATACCTCAGCTGCAGATGAATCCCTTCCTTGGGGCTTCCAGTAGGATCTACCAAAGAACTATTCTATGGAGGCATCTACAAGGTCATGAAAGCAACACCTGTAGCTTGTCTACATGAGTGGCTTAGCAAAGCTACTCAATGAGGCATCTACCTCGTGATCTAGATGGCAAATTTGACCACTTCAAGGTTCAGCCTACCACAATTATTCAAAAACATCTAGCAGTCAAAGGCAACAGGAAAAATATTAAGCCCAGATGCTTCCTAACCGAGCGTGGGATACAAAAAAAGGCCAGTCAGGGCTGTAAATGAGAGCTTGACCACCCAGCTGGATACACTGTGTGAAAAAGGATATTAGCATGCAGAATATTATTTTTTTTTGTTTTCCAGGATTCACTTAGATCTTAAGGTTCCAAGAGTGAGAACAATGCCCCCATGACTCATATAGTATCAAAGCCATGTACGTGATGTTATTTATCCCCTCCTATGTACTCTTATACTTAATTATTTCATGCTGGATGCTGCTTGTTTGTGTCATATTCTAATTAGTGGTAAAAAAATTGTGTATTTATCTGCTTTCCATTACATGGCACAACACTGCATGACCATGGATACACATGGTTTTATTAGAAATCCTTTTAAAGCATCACCCATCATCTACAAAGAGCAGCACAGAAACCAAAAAGCTGCAGAGACAATCACAGGGAAACATAAAGTGAAAGTCTGTTGTGTGAATTCCCCATGCAATGCTCAAGACTTAATGGGTCTGCAGTGATACACTTCTGAATACCATTTAACCCAGCTATCAACTCCGAAAGATCTGCTAATTCACTTCAGCTTTTTCCTACATGGCAGCAGAAATACATGGTCAAACTAGAGAAAAGATTTCATCCTCGTTCTTACTGCATTTACAAGTACCGTAGTGCAAAGACAGTTGTGTTTGTTGGAATCTTTAAAAGATATTTCCTTCAAAATTAGGTTTGGAAAAAGCCTAGCAGCAGGAGGTCCACATCTTTACTGTTTCCCCCTATAAACTATATTTTAGGTAGTGGCAGTGGTGTGATTCTATTCTGTAGTCACATAGAGAGTAAGATTTGGGAAAAAATTGATTTTCCAAGTGCTGTATGTTTTACCAGTTTTGGTTTTCAGATTCTTAGCATGAAGCATGGCTTGCAGAGTACATAAATAACAGAAAAGCATTCCTTAATAAGAAACACAAAATTTCACTTTAATTAATCTGGGCTAATCATTTTTAGTCCTTCTACTCTAAACAAATAAAAAAGGAAAACCAACTTAACAACAGCATCATATACCCGTAAACCTCAGGGAAGCTTATTTTCCTTCATCTTTAAAAAATATTACTCAGATGAAAGGCAGATGTTTTAGGCTGAGAATGATTATGCAACTGATATAATATCAGTGGTTATCTATTAGGGAAAATAACAGAATTATCATTTCCATTATTTCCTATATGCTGCTATGAGCCATGTAGTAATAATTCTGTGAGTTTCCTAATATAATTTTAAGTGCTACATGTTTGAAAAAAAGTAAAAATTATATGAATATATCCACTTATGAAAAAAGCTTTCACTGATTAGAGCTCATTTCCCTAATATACAGATTTCTAAAGACAGCTCTATTTTAGTTATGTAAAGCATGTAAAAATTGGCATGTGCTCAATCACAGCTGAATCTGAAATTAGCCTGTCATTTTAGACACCATACTTCAGGGGTGGGAGAGGGGAAGCTCCTCCAGAAAAAACTTTTTCTGGAGATTAAATGGCCAGCGGTCCGCTGGCATGACAATGCTTTGCAGGAAGACGACTGGTTTATTATTTTCAACCTTATTTTCAAGGCAGAAGAAAGCAGAAGACACTATTTCTTCACAAAGGACACCAAACGGTACTTGTTCTCTTGGCAGAATGAACAAGCTACCCCATACAACGCCCTGCTCTGGAGCTGCGGTGTACGCTACTGTCGTACCCAAGAAATGGGAAATATCTGACCTGTTGTACACATCCATAGCTACGCCAGATCCCCTTGCTGTGTTTTCCAGTTGATGGAGAGAAACGGGCGATTCCAGGCAGGAATCACCTCATCCATCGGCGGGCATTTCAAACAGGTGAATCATAGTCCGAGAAGCGCTTCTTTCTTTCCACTCAGCAAGGCAGCAAGTTCAAATACTGGTGTCTGAATAGCAGATACCTAAAATCTGGCCTGACGAATCCTACCTCAGACAGGATTTGACAACACGAAACAAAGCCACGTATCTATTTTGAATTTTTGCAGGACAACCGTCTAAATGAACTAGTGAGAGCAACTCAGTAAACTTCTTAAAAATCAGTCTCAAAATCAGGAGAAAGAAAATAGAGACGTCAGGTAACCAAATACCCCATCTTGCTATCTCATCTTGCAGCCCCGAAAGAAATACAATGAAGCTTCTGACTCAAGTAAGAAGACATGCAACTGCAGGACTGCTTTAATTCAACATACATACACGCACATAGAGAGAGTCTCTTAGGCGTGAAAATAATCCATCATTTCTTTGGGCATATTCAGTTCAGAAGCAGCTAAGTATCTTCTCATTAATTCAAATTACAAACATTAGAAAGAGCTTGCCTCACTGCTGCCACGTTTAGCTTATTTTTCCCCATTTCCCGAGCAGAACCTAACTAGAATTTTTTGTTCCGATTAAAACGGGCGCTGATTTTTTCAAGTTGTAAAACCAAAACCTATCTTTAAAAACGGCTTAAATTCGTCACCATCGTAGAATTCTTATCTGGTGAGAGTTCGTAAACTTTATGAGAGAAAAATATGATGGGTCACTGTATGAAAACTGAATTTGAAAAAAAAGCTTTTCATCAGTTAACAAAACCCCTTGGTATCCAAGCAGCATGCACATAATGATACTAAAAGCTCGCAATGGAACTTCAGAGGGCTATCAAGCCATGAAAGATCTCATAAAAAGACAAGTGATTAACTTATTTAAACTGAGCAGGAATAGGAGTCCAAACCACCTCTCTGTTATTTCTTCTCATGTACACAGCATTTTGCTTCGGAATAAGCGGATCTCGCTATTGATACTGGATTCATCATTTATCAGAGAATGAAACTAAATTTAGACGATTCAGCTGGTTCATAGAATACAATTCTGTTGCTCATAAAAGAGAAAACAGCTAATACAATGAACCGCAGATTGCTAATGTGAATTCAGGCTCAGAAATGTGAAAATTCTTTTTTTCAAAAATGTCCCAAATTTATTGATTAGTAACCTACTGAGCAATTTTACTGATTTACATCTTTGTATGCGTATCCATAAAACCCCTCGATTTACCAGCTGTATATTTAACGGCATTTTAAAAATAAATATTTAAATGAACACAACCCACCAAAAAAAGTACTCGCTACAATTAAAAAGCCCTACAGCAACTTGGTAATGCGTCCGTAATCAGGACAGAAGTAGTTTGTGGGGTGTATTACAGTTGTAATCCAGTTAAGAGGACATATCCGTAGCAGATGAAAGTTTGCTCTCAATTCATTACCTCTAATAAAATCTATTGGATCGAGCACAAAAAGCTTGACCAAGGGAATGGTAGCTAAATACACGAAGTTCAAAAGAAAAGAAAGCTGTTAAAGGACAATCATTTAAAGGTTTTATGTCACTTAACAGGCCTATAAAAAGTTCAAAATAGTTAGGAAGGATAAATATTTGTTTCACAAAATGTAACCTGGTTAGGATGTTTATGGCTAAATACCGAACATTTTACGTGTTAGCAGGATAATGCAGCCATTTCAAAACAGACAACACAGAGGGGTTAGACCATGGTACCGTGTTTGTGCTTACGCCCTGGAGAAACACTTTAATAAATCAAGAAGCTATCTATGGAACCGAAAAAAGAGAGCTCCTATTCTCCTGTCAGGCAGTACACGGACTATGGAAATACAGTCCACTATTCCGTACACTCCTCAGTATTCCGTAACCAGTACCTGATGTTCTATATATAGCAACCAGTATTTATTTTGCTCCTGAAATTAAACATGAAAAACAGTCGGAGACTCATGTGTTATGTTTTTTACTGCTTGTTGACTTGTCACATGAAACGGGACCCTGGGACATGACTACCATAACACAAAGGTAAATCATTCAGGCTCTGTGTGTCCTTGGCTGTCACACGGGTTTAGAGTTATCTTCTCAATTTTTGTTTATCTTTCCATCTCCAACCGCAGTTAAGGCTAGACTACTATTTGGGGGAATACTAAGGGGGGAAACTCCAGCCTGGCACTTTTAGTGATAGCGTAAGTAACTAATAAGTAAATTAATTAATTAATAATCTTCATTTTAAAAGTACGGGCAGATAAAGATTATTTGCAGAAATTTGAAGCGCTTACCACACAGCCCCCATCGTAAAACTGTTACAAACAGTACACATTAAGGGCCTGTGAACCTATTGTGCAATTTTAAGCTTTCTCGCTCACACTGTATTTACAAACGGGGTGCCCTCCTTTCACTGAGATGTAGATATCTGCAATGTAGAAATACCCGCGTGGCACAGCCACCCTAACATACTTCTTTCATAACCAGTGGTGCAACACAGGAACTTCTACAGTTTGCTTCATCCGACCAGTTTTGAACGTCTTTATAACGAAGTGAATAACATCTTAAAAATACGGTTCCTTGACTATCAAGCCAAAGGTCACTGGTCTCTTCAGATGGAGAGCTGTAGGCTGTAGATGTAAACTGGGATGAACGAACTCCACCACCGCAGATCAAAGCTTTTTGAACACTGCAAGTACAGGTCCTACTGGTGGGAGCCTTAGGAAGTTTTCTCCATCTCTGAATTACGGCTGACGTGTACGGTATGCATTGCTTTTCCTAGGAAACAGCGTAAGAGTTGAGGGCAGTATGAGCAAGTGCAGAGTTTTTCGGGACACTGTTGGAGGATTGTGTGAAACAGAAAGAAACAAACCTAGTGCCTTTCGGAAATAGTTCCTGGAGTGGACTACCACCAGAACTACACTTGCATTTTGTTTCAGAGGGAAGCAGCTGGTTTATCCCAAAAGAATACAAAAAAAGTGGTGGAGTGTGGGCAATCAGGATCCAGAAGTAAAACGAGAGCTGTTTTACAGCATACAGAAACCAGGTCTACGTAAGGCACCATACACAGAATTAAAGAAACAACATCCTAGGTAATCGTTTAAGAGGTGGTAAAGAAACTCTACCCCAGAACACAAATATTTTAAATATATTTTGGGCTTTCCTGAAAAAGTAGACTAAAATTTGACACCTTTTACAACCATTTTAGTTGTGTAATACTCCAAAATATGTATTTTCATTATGAAAACATGCAGGAAATATATAAAATCAAGCTTACGGTTTTAAAACAAATATGTAGTACGCAAATACATATATATACAAATGTATACGTTGTATACACATCAATATTTAAAACCATTGTATACATTGCAGCTACACAGCTAATTGATTCATTTTTTTTCAGTGCACACTCTAAGATGCCGTATTTAAAGTACCGCAGGTAAAGTCTGCAAGAGTGTTTTTCAACTACATTGCAAGTATACCATTAGCTTGTCTTGTTCATGTTAGATATCTGTTTATGCCATGAAGTTCAAACAAACATGTGACTTCTTTAAATTCTAAGCAAGCAATTTGTAGGCTGCTCATCCATTATCTCCAAGCGCACTCTCTGTACAAGGTCTACTAAAGTAATGGTTCTTTCATCAAAGCCTAATGGTTTGTTTCAAATAATCAAAGTAGTGTTTATATCACTGTCCTCAGGTGCAACCATTTTGTTTCCAGGAGAACGGTATAGTACATGCTAATGTCACAAGTGATAAATCAAAGCAACTACATTTGTTTCTCTACCTTAACCAATCTACCCTATGTCTTCAGCAACAGCAACAAAAAAATCACCCTGGCATTTGCACTCTGTAGTTTATTCTGAGAGCATGAGTAATTTTGCAAGTAGTAAAACATCGTATGTAAAACAACTCACTCATTCCTTTCTTCTAATAATAACAAGTATGGCTTGACTTATGTGGGAACTAGCGCTGTTGTTATCTGAAGCAGGATAGGAAGATGTTTCTCCCCACTACAACTTCTCATGAATCTTGAGGTTATTTTTATGCAACATCCTGCTTTCGGTTAAATACACTGTGTCTGATCAACTCAATTCTCCGTAACAATGATAGAAATTCATTGCCTTTTTTTTTTCTTGTTTTCTAAACTTAGCAATCAAGGGCAGGGGGGGAGGGGGGGGAACCTTGCAAATCCCTTAAGTGGACAAGACAAAATTTGAACTCACCTGACTGATACTTTGGAAGATCTTAGACAACTCAATGGATATACAGAGAAGAAGAGAAGTTAGATCCACAACCACATTTTCCCTTCTTTATTTTTTGCAATGTTTTCTTGCAACATCAGTAAGAGTTTTGTGTATCTAAAATGATACGATGAGAACTTCAAATACTCTGCACACCATGTTGGATTTGGTGTAGTAATTACTCCAGTGATGCTTTTCTCTTTACCAAACATCTGCTGGGAAAGTCAAGCGGGCAAAGCTTTCTGTCCAACGGGAAGCAGAACCTGCACAGCCATCAATCATGCCCCATTTTCAATTAAAGGAATGACACCGATAGCAGTGGTAGGAGATTCTGTCAGTCCGATTAGATACTGGGTGAGAGTTGCCTCCATTAACAGCTGAAGGGGGTGAGAATCACGGAATAACATGGGAACGATGATAGACAAGAGGGCTGGAGTGGACCAAAGGTTCGCTTTATGAGTCTAAGTGCAAATCATCATCTTCATCATCATCCAATACCCAAGGAAAACTAATACTCACATTTTGTTCAAGAAAGCAGGCAGGAACAGTTGCACGACTGGGTGAGGTTTCTGAATGAAGAGGGCACTTAATATACTGTTGGCCTGCTACTACACTGATCACATTTGAAAAAAACACGATTAAAATGGTGAGCTATAGCAAAACAAGCAAAAAAAAAAAAAAAAAAAAACCAAAAAAAACCCCTTTCCATCCATTTAAGTTTGGAAATCTGAAATGCAAGTTTAATTGTGAAGCGAGTAGCCACCTGCACTCCAGGTCTTCTCATGATACCAGTTTGCTTCCTAGAAGACAAAATTTGGTCAATTGCCCAGATCTGACAGAGTGCATCTCAGGAGTTACTGTGATGCAACTATACATCCTGACACAAAGAAGAAAGGAAATAAAAATCTGAAATTAAAATACCACTAACAAATTCAAATTTGGATAATTTTGGCTTACGAAACTTCCAATGAAATACAAAAGCATAAGGAAAAAATCTTTCAGTGACGTTATGTCATACCGAAATATTATTTTTTTTTTCCAAAATGTTGGTAAAAAAAGAAAGTTTATTTGAAACACTTTTTCCTGGGTTTTGCCCCAGAAGTTGACCTACAGGTTGGGTTTTTTTTTCTTAAAACCCAGGCCTGACTCTAAGTATTAGAATTTTTGGTTTTAACACAGATCTGGATGTCTGCCTGAGCAAGTGCAATTAAATGCCACGAAGAAAATGTGGAGCCTGAGGAAACTGTAGAGAAAAGAGCTCCTGAACCCTCTTGCTTTATACTCTAGATCGAAGTGCTGTATCTGTTCTTTTCCCAAGTCTACCTGTGGGTGTGGGAGGTAAGCAGAAATAAATCTGGTGTCATCTTTACATTAAAAAAAGCATACCAAGGACAGAAACGGACAAGAAGGAAAGGCTGCCCAGGTTTCGGTTTAGAAAATATGGCCATCAAGAGGAGCTAAGAACCGGAGGGAGGTCTGGAAAGCATATGAAGGCTTTCTCTTTCCATTTTCTCTCAACCACTTGACTTTAGTGGCAGAAGGACAGAAGATGCCTACTTGGAACCAGGAAGGGTGGGGTAGCATCGGGGCAGTCCAGAACTGCCCTAGATGATAGCTTCGGTGTACTGAGGAGGCAAGCGGGCATGTGAACACCAACACGGGGAAGCACTGGAGCATCTTGCTGGCTTCTGCACCCGTTTTTCCTCTTCAGCCATCCCTAGCCCTGCTGCTCAGCTCCCTGCCTCTTCACTTCCGGAGCCACTGGCTTCACAAGGTGGCTTCAAGCATCTGACAATATTCTGGAGAAAAGAATAAATGGTGGCAGAGGAGCTACCCAAATAACAGGAAAAACATTGGAGGGCTAAAAGTCAGAACAGTAAGAAAAGAAAGCTCATTTCTGACTCTCCTTTGTGCGCATCAAGGCTATTGCCCAACATGTTAAAATGTACCAAATGTGTAACCCCAAGACATAAGACAAAGAAGAACAAAAATTTCCTCTGGCTAATTTGACCCAATATAGAATAAACTCCACAATGAAAGTGTGAGTAAGTTGATTAAATCTGACATTAAAAATACATTCCCACCGACTTGCTTTTGCACATGAGTCACCACAAAAACTAACTTTTTGAAAAATAAAAGGAACCGCCGGATATAAATTCTCCTTCAGTTCATTAAGGTGGGTATTTCGTTCAGTGAAAAAAGCCTTGAAAACAAAGACTTACTTGGCTAGCCATCTAACACTAAATAGTGATTAATTTTCTACTACCACACTCCCTATTAGTATTACTCCCAAATGTTCAGTTTAATTTAAGTACTTTCTGATTCATGAACAAGGGAATAACATACAGCTATAAAAAGGTAATCCAATCCTAAAATGGCCTTAACCCCCATAATCTGCACTTCAATGGCAAGGGAAACTGTATAGTTTTGAAACTGTAATCAAGATTTTTTTTTTATTTTTTTTTTTTTTTCAAACACACACACTGGAGCTGTCCTTTGCTCCCATCAGTTATTAGATTACAATAAAACGACCATGCTCTCTTTATGGTGGGAACACAGCGACCCTGGGGTGATTTATAATCTTGTGAAACCCTGTCCGCGCTGCTGACCAGACTTTTTCTTTTTTTTGACTTTTTTTTTTTTTTTTTTTTTTTTTGAGGTCGCTATCTGTTTCTTCAACTGATGTCTTCCTGCTGTGACAACACTGTTGGATAGCTGTCAGCATGTAAGTATTTTTCAGGCTCCGTACTATCTCTGCACGCACTTCTTGCGGGTTGCTGTTGGGGTTTTTTCCTGTTGAAAGCATTTCTGTGCTTGGTGTTTGGACAGAAAAAGGGCCGTTCGAAGAATTTCTCGTTAGTCTGATGCCTAACCCAGAGAAGACAACTAAATAGGAAAATAATGAAGTGGATCGCTTAATGACAGAAACAATACTCTTTCTTCTAAACTTATCAAACTACTACTGACTACAGACTGTGCTGCAATCTTTTTATCAAGCATGTTTTTCCTCTTCAGGAACAAAATATCTGGAGTATTCCTCGATAAAACAGAAAATATTCCATATATGAATTAAATGCAAGTTTTGAGAAATGTCTGTAAGACATTTTTAAGCAGGAAAAAAAAAAAAAGGAGAGAAAGCAGCAGATAGATAGTGTACAAACAGTGCGCCGGAAAACCTAAAGACGGGAACTTCCACAAATACTGAAATAAATATGCAATTTTCTTGTTTATTAATGTCCTTTGAGAAAATACTTTTGAAGCTTCCCCTCCCTCAGCATACTTGCTCTATGAAGGAAATGGCTGTCTGAGGTAGGCTTATATCACTCGTAATGGAAATCACTACTCTTTTTACTATCTACAAATATTTTTAGCAATATAATTAAAAAAAAAACCCAAAACTTAACTTGATATAGCGCTTATTCCTTGCACATTGTAAACCACGGCATTTTAAAAACAAACAGCACTAAAAGTATGTATGATTCTATGCTTCTCCAAAAATGAGTTAATATTCACTTGATTTACGCATTCAAAAATTAATCATTAAAGGTAAGTTAATTAGAGCCAAACAGTGACTTTGTTATGACCCCTGGGCAAGACATCCTTGCATAACCTCAGGTGAAAGTTTATGATGACAATAGGCACCATCTCCCCCGCAATTGCCCGTGCTATGCCAGGAATTCCGTCAACTGTCCTGGATCCCACCCTGTACAGCATGGATTCCCTGGCATCCCTACTTCAGATAATACACGGATAAGTTACAGAAGCTGCCTCAACCCCCATCTGACTGTCTGTATCACAAAAGTTTCGACTTGGTCATAATTAGAACTTGATCCGTTAATGGCAAAATTTGCCAACATGAACTGAATGTTGCAAGATTTCTCTTTTAAAGCAAATGCTCAGCTGGTCCACATAGCACTTATTGGGTCCTGCCTTTCCCTGTCCAAGCTAGTGGCATTTCAAAACCATTTTCAATGGAAGTACAAATCAGGTAACTATCACTTGAAACAATATTAGAAAGCTGTCAGTAAATACAATAGGTAATTGAATTACGCACAAAACTTCAGCAGACAACTTTCTTTCTATGACAGACTATATCTAAGCATAAAACATTCTTTTACCGAGAATTTATCTGTTCAATATTCTAGTAAAGAGAATAAAACGTAACATTTCAATCAGCTGTACCTGACAATTTCTTCACCTGCCAAATATCTGGTTTAGGAAAATAAAATTATGTGCAGTCTTCACAATATTGCACTTGATATTTAAAAATTAAATAGGCTCAGAGGCTGGAGTGAACACCAGCTATTCTTTATTGTTTTATTCATCACTGTAAGCTGTTTCAGGAGGATAAAAAAAGTATTTCACTTCATGAAGATAAGGACAAATTGATAATTGTAGCAAATAAGTCAGGTTGTCCTTTGCTCTCAAGGAGGTAACCTACTGTTTCACTCCTCTAAGGACTTCCTTAATAAGATGAACAAAATCTCCGGGAAAAAAAAAAATTCAATTAAAATGGAGAAAAGTCCCTTAGGACAAAGTTAGTTTGGCAGTCCATGCACTTCTCAATCATTCCTTCAGTTTGTTCTAAGTAATACATACTTACTGCGTGTTTCTAGGTACTACCCTTTTTGGTGGCAAGGCAGTTTCAGAAGTGAACACTGAAAACCGACGCTGAATCAGCAAGGGGTGCTGGATAAAAGAGGGGTGAGGAAGTAAAATATCTGATAGATGCAGAAAACACGATTGGAAACCAAGTGCGTGCTCCTAGGGTTGCAACAGGAAAAGTCAGTAGGTGCTGCTAATATAAAGAAACTCATATATCAAACCATTCACTTTTAGTCTTTCTAACCAGGTCCTTATAGGGCCTTTACATTGCAGTACACCAGGGGGTGGGGCGGAGAGATTATCCTTTCATTCCACAAACTACAAAAAAGCTTTCCCAATCTGCAGTCATGAATAGCCAGCAATGAATCCCACCTTAGAAGGACAATCACAGAACAAAACAGGAAAGCCAGGAATAACTTCTCTTAAGCACTCTTCATCCCATTTGCTGTTAATTTAGATTTATTTAAAACAAAAACAACAAAAAAAACCCAACACACTTCTTGCTCTTTCATAAGCAAAAAAGTAAAAATTATATCTACGTTTTTTAAAAAAATGTCTCAGATTACACTGCAGGTGTATACTTTTGTATTAAAGCCCTTGTCGCTAAAGTCTGAATGTCAGTCCCAACAGTCTGGCCCAACACTAATTGGCAAATTACACTGTGTTCATCCAAACTTTCCCACCCAGTGTGCTCTGGATTAAAAAATAGATCAATAAATTCTGTATATATTATTCCTTACACCTCAGAATGTGGCTGCATGCTGTTATGTAGATGCTGTGTTTCACCCTACTTATGACTAGCAATTTCAATGACGGAGAAATGACCTTCATATAGTACAATGCTTTCAAAGCATTTCAACTAAAGGGGCAATGTAGACAAAATTATATTTCAAGTTGGAAGAAAATAAAAGTGGCTATGCCTATGCAGGGAAGTTATCGCAAAAAAAAAAATGCATTTACAGCGCATTTCATATTTTGGACAAAATCTGTATACAGACATCTAAGGTAGGATTCGGTTGCCTGAATAGGCACATAAAGTTATTTCAGTCCCCATGGGGTACCACGATGACTTCTAAGAAGAAAGACATCTCCTGAATGTCACTCGTCATATCTGCCAGTTCTTTACAGGTGCCTAACACTGGATGCTCTCACACAAAGAGCACCTCAAGTGGCACGAGATGCCTATGTTTAGCCAATTACATTGAGATCAATTTAAGGTAAGATTATTTGCCGCTAACTTGAGGCATCTAGTAGCTGTCTAAATCTAAACTAGTGAACAAGACTCTTTCTACAGTCAAAGGAATAAAGACCTCTAGAAAGCAGGTCATCTTGTCTATCTTATTGTATACTTTAAGTACAGATGAATGGCTCTTGTGGAGGTGCCCATCCCTCTCTCTTTGACTACAAAGGGAGTGTAGTTCAAACTAAAAAAAATTACATATCCGAGGCTGAAGGACTGAAATTCACTCTCAGTCATGCTGCTTTAAAAATATATTATGCTGCTTCATATCTACTGTATGTTAAGGAGGAGTGTCTAAAATTAGGTATCTAGAAAACCATTGTCTAAGCTCCTATTATTGTCAAAGGAAATCTAGTCAATGCAGTCAAAGAAGTCTAGAAAGCTATTCAGGGGAGCAAATGTAGGTGTCAACTTTAGAATAATGAGTCTTCCTTTGACTGTATCAACTAAACCGCCATTGACTAAATCTAGGTGTCTGAATCCAGAGTTGAGTTCTTCCCTGCCAGTTAGATGGGCATCTGAATAAAGGAGCCTAGTGCCATCTGCGATGCCCTGAAGTATCCGAGACACGCAGACAAGCTGGCACACTTGACAAAGGACCTGGGAAAGACTTGCACTCCTCTGAAAGGCAGTTGTAAAACAGAGAAGATACCCTAGGGCCTTTCAAATCCATCTAGATGGCTGTGTTTATGCAACTGAATCCCTTCCTACAATTCCAAACGGCGAGTTAATTTGGAGTAGACAGTGCATTAAAATGATATGTTAGCTTATTTGAAAGTTACTTCTCCACGCACAAGTCTTTTACCTTGTTGGTCTGAAAGGAGTGACAGGAAGATCTTCCCTTGTCAACCTAAAGAACATTATTCCTTCACCTACTTAACCTTGGATTTCTACTGTTGACCCCAGGGGTCAATACTTGGACCAATATTGTTTAACGTATTCATCAATGACCTGGACAAGGGGACAGAGTGTATGCTCAGCAGGTTCGCTGATGATACCAAAGTGGGTGGGGTGGCTGACACCCCAGAGGGCCGTGCTGCCATCCAGCGTGACCTAGACAGGCTGGAGAGCTGGGCAGAGAAGAACCTAATGAGGTTCAACAAGGACAAGTGTAGGGTCCTGCACCTGGGGAGGAAGAATGTCAGGCACCAGTATAGGTTAGGGGTGGACCTGCTGGAAAGCAGCTCTGAAGAAAAGGATCTGAGGGTCCTGGTAGACATTAAATTATCCATGAGCAAGCAATGTGCCCTTGTTGCCAAAAAGGCCAACGGAATTCTGGGCTGCATAGGGAAGAGTGTGACCAGCAGGTCAAGGGATGTCATTCTCCCCCTCTACTCTGCACTGGTGAGGCCACAACTGGAATACTGCCTCCAGCTTCGGGCTCCCCAGTTCAAGAGAGACAGGGAACTACTGCAGAGAGTCCAGCGTAGGGCAACAAAGATGATTATGGGACTGGAGCATCTCTCTTATGAGGAAAGGCTGAGAGAGCTGGGACTCTTTAGCCTGGAGAAGAGAAGGCTGAGGGGAGACCTTATTAATGTTTACAAGTATCTAAAGGGTGGGTTTAAGGAGGATGGAGCCAGACTCTTTTCAGTGGTTCCCAGTAACAGGACGAGGGGTAACGGGCACAAGCTGGAACATAGGAAGTTCCTATCAAATATGAGAAAAAACTTCTTTACGGTGAGGGTGACAGAGCACTGGAACAGGCTGCCCAGGGAGGTTGTGGAGTCCCCTTCTCTGGAGACGTTCAAGACCCGCCTGGATGCAGCCCTGAGTAATGTGCTCTAGGCAATCCTGCTTTAGCAGGGGAGATGGACTAGATGATCTCTAGAGGTCCCTTCCAACTCTGAAATTCCGTGAAAAATTCCACGATATAATAACCTTAGCCATAAATTTTTATTTACCTGTGCTCCTAAAGTAACATTTTTATTTGGACAAATATACCCACATTTTCAAAATGAATGATGGCGAATGTGTCATTCAATAGCTAAAAGAAGTGAAGAATGAGAGACTCCATAAGTTTTTCCATAAAATATGATATTCTTTGGCTACAGCACATTTAATGCTTTCTCCACCATTATCACAAAGGTTTAAAATATTAGGAGCTCTTAAGATTTTTACACTGTCTCCACCTGATGACAGCCACCCCATAATGATAAACATCACTGTGATAGTAACCACAAATTTGTTATTACTCTGAAGGTGAAGAATAAGAAAGCATGTCATAAAAATTTGTTCTGCACACCTTCTGTGATATTTTAGACATTTAAGCTGTTGTTACATGTCATTATTCTGTCAGTAGCAGATCAAGTATAAGAGGTTTTCTATATATTTCCCCATCATTCCTTCCCTTCACCTCCAGTTCTCACTCATCTAAAGGTTCTTGTCCCTTGCTATAAATCACGTTAGTTCAACCGTTTGGCTGGCTGTGTTCCAAAATCAAATGCATGAAATGAAAGGGAAAAAAAAATATAACCTCTAAAAGTCTAAAATGTGTTGGTTTGGGGTTTGGGTTTTTTTGTTGCTGTTTTTTCTTTTTAAATACAATTATTTCACTGAACCAGTTTAGACAGCTAAAGAAAGAATTCAATCAATGCAACTCACAGGACAGAACCACTAACAAGAATAGGGAAGACAACCTCTTTAATAGCGGCCAGGTGAACAACAACACAGAACCACTGTTGTCATTCATATCTAAAATTTACATTTGAAAAAACTGTGCTATTGACATGGAGAACACAACTGGCTGGACAATGAAATCAAAACATGAAAGTAGACAACGGCTCATTTTTTTCATAGAATCAACAAATCATAAAATGGTTCAGGTTAGAAGGGACCTTAAAGATCATCTAGTCCAACCCCCCTGCCATGGGGAGGTACACCTCCCACTAGACCAGGTTGCTCAGAGCCCCATCCAGCCTGGCCTTGAACACTTCCAGGGATGGGGCATCCACAACTTCCCTGGGCAACCTGTTCCAGTGCCTCACACACTCACAGTAAAGAATTTATTCCTATATCTAGTCTAAATCTCCCCTCTTTCAGTTTTCCTTAAAAAATAAAAAAAAATCTATACCTTTGGATGGAGAAATAATTACCAGAAAATAACAGGCCCAAGCAAGGAAAATTATGTGCTAAGAGAGTACAGTGCAGAAGTTTCCAAGCTCCTGAGACTGGTGCACCTTTTGAATCCAAAAGAGCTGACACACTCGGGGCACCAAGAGCCTCCCACTTCTGTCCAGGCCACCAGCACACACCAGCATCAACAACAGCCTCTTGCAATTCAGCTTCTGGTGGCCACTATGCACAGACAAAGACTACAGGACTCATACACCTGATGTAACACATGACTCAGAGATTTTTCTGAGCCTGGAAGCCACTGAAACATCAGTATCATCTCCCACTTCTGAGTTCACAGTCTTAGCTGGCCTTCCAGTTGTGCTCCAACCAGGTAATGGTGAGAGAATACAGGAATGCATTGTACGAACATCTGTCTTCTACTAATACTAAAAGCTTCATTCTACAGCTAATAACAGCTTAAGGAGTAAAAAAACATTCTAAGCAATACTGGTCATGATTAGTGTCTTCTCCTGACTTGATTCCCCATAAGGGAAAAGCAAAGATTGGTGTAAAATTCAAAGATTGTGGGAGATACAAAGTGGGAGATATAAACTTAGAGTGCTCCTGGAAATACCAACTCCTGACATTCTTCATAATTGGCAGTCCCAAAACCTGCCTCCTCCTCCTACATTGTAGAGGGACCTTTAATACATTTTACACGTCTTGAAGCAGTTTCCTTCACCACATGATCCTATCACACCTCAATATGTTGGTTAGAGTTAAGTTTAAACTTTGCCATTATTCAAATGGGAAATAACTGGACAGCACTGCAGGTTATTTATTTTTATTTTTTTTTAAACCACAACCAACCTTTCTTGACCCTTAATACTACAGCAACAGAGCTCTGGAGAATAAACACCAATTGCCTACCCTACCTTTCTGTCCTTAGGACGTAATTAGTCTTCTTGAAAGTGGAACCTCACAACTCTAGTTCAGTTGACTTTCAATAACTAATATTTTCCCGTGTTTGAAGATTCATTACCAGTTACCTTTTCATTTCTGAATCTATTTTACTGTAGCAAAAGTTGTTACGCATTCATTAGACCTAAGAGATGATGTTCAGGATTGGTGTTATACTAAAGGTCTTTTTTATTTTCTCCTTTTTTTTTTTCTTAAAAAAAAAAAAAAAAGGCCCGAACCGTAACTGAAATATAGCTACCTAAAGCTGTTTAAATGTAAGCACATGCTTCTATGGTGGCTTAAACTCGTGTACGCTGAGGCCACCAACTTACAGTGTTGTCTTCCTCCTGTCCCAAGTCCCAAGCCATGCACTGCCACCTCTTCCTCCATACGGGCGCCATAATTTGTGCCGTGTACTGAGACACTTCAGACGACTGGTCTGAACTGGAAACTAGTCCTTCCAAAGAGGGAAAAGGTAAAAAAAAAAAAAAAAAAAAAAAAAAAAAGGGGGGGTGGGTGGGGGGAAGGACTAATTTTCAGCTGGTCTGAGCAGGGAAACAACCTGCTTACCATACTCCTGTTTAATTAGAACACTGTTGTTCAGGGACAGCGGAGAGTTCTTAACCTTGTCTAGCAGAAATGTGTTGCAGCCTGTCTTGATCTACATAAAATGAAAATGTGGTTATATCAGAGCATTCATCTCACTTTTAATTTAGCTCGCATAGGTGAGAATATTAGTGAAGACACTGCTGCACTGCCTTCATCAGGAACTGGCAACTGTAACGCTTGGTACAGGCTTTTAAAGGGACAATAGCTGCTAGACCACACTGCCAGATACTCACTGAGCCTCTCACACATGCTGGCAAAGTTACTGGCTCCTACCGTCACTCTTACCTTCTGCTATGAAAACAGGCCCTAATATAGCGGTTAATTTTTTTCCTGGGTGCTATCGCTAATTCCTGCTCCATGATTCTTGCTCCTCCAGCGCATGTTCTTCCTGCGATGCTGTAAGCACAAAATACAGAAGCCTAAGCTTCAAAAGGGCCACAAACTTGCATGTCTTTCTGGACTGGGAAAGCAGACTTGTCCTGCACCTGACTCACCTCTCCCATTTATCTCTGGGGGAAGACCCTGACTTCAGAGTTAAGAAAAACATCCCTCAAACCCCTTTCCTAATCTTTTTTTTTTTTTTTTTTTTTGAAACTGCATGTCAGATAGACTGTAAAGCTAGCCCAAAGAAGTTTGGCTTGTTTTTTACCCAAAAAAAAATGGATTTCAAGAATCTTACCTTCAACACAAAGCTGTCACCTGTAGAAATAATGGACTACAGGGAGCGTAACGATAGGACACATGAGTGTAATGATAGGACACGGGCTAACGGCCTCAAACTGAAAGAGGGTAGATTTAGATTGGATATCAGGAAGAAATTCTTTACTGTGAGGGTGGTGAGGCACTGGAACAGGTTGCCCAGGGAAGTTGTGGATGCCCCATCCCTGGAAGTGTTCAAGGCCAGGCTGGATGGGGCTTTGAGCAGCCTGGTCTAGTGGGAGGTGTCCCTGCCCGTGGCAGGGGGGTTGGAAATAGGTGATCTTTAAGGTCCCTTCCAACCCAAACCATTCTGTGATTATGTGATTCTGTGATAATCTGTAACCCCTTTTCTATGACCCTATTCAGATTGCTTTTATTCAAACAAATGTACCCATTTGAAGTCTGAACCTGTGCCACAGCTCTTCTGTAAACCCCACTGAGAAACTCAACACAGCATTCCTCCAAAGTGCACAAACGTCTCTAACAACTATTAACTCTGCCAGGACGCTCAGTAAGCGAATGAGTAACAATTAAGTTTTGTTGGGGATAAGGCCTGTACTACAAGAACTGAGGCAGATACCTTGCCTGAGAACACTCGTTTCCTACAAGGTTTGCTGCTGTTCATCACCAGATCTGCTATCAGAAAGCAATATGGTCGTGCAGCTCAAGGCAGTGATGAGCAAATATTAAGCAAATTGAGTTCAGTTATTCCAGAAGTGAACAGTCCAGCTTCACACTCCGCAAACAGCACGGGATGAAGGAGATGATTTCCTGCTCGCACAAAAACGGGCAGGACTGGCACAAACCCTAAGCTCTCCATTTGAAAACTGTCACCTTTATGGTTGCAATTAGTCGGGTCAAACTTTACGTACCAGTGAATAAACAGCCCCTCTCCAATGACACCATTAATGGACCAAAATACAGAGATACAAATCTCAATGTTTTACTGCTATAATCCTTTCCCTGTTCCTACATCTCAGAAACGTCACAAGATCCTTCACGGTCCTTAATAAAAGCCAATATCTCAAAAAATAACAAATACCAGTAAGAAGCCATATAAACAGAACAGAAATTTAATTAGAAATTCTAATTCCATAATCCATTATAAAAGTTAAAAATAACAACAAATATAATCTTAGCATCTTTTAAGATAAGTGTGTCATCATAAACATATCTGAATGGCATAAACATTCTGCTTAGCCTAAGTCTGCTCTTTCCTGCAATTTGTTTACAGAGTGTATCTGGTTTGTCATTTGAGAATGCCGTGCACCAGCCAGATGTCTTCTCACCTTTTCCCAGTTAATTTCAGAAAATGTTCTATCATTGGACTATTCCTTGAGCTTGATTCAACAATCTCAATTAATTGTTGGATTACTCTAGCTGTAGTCAATAGTCCTTAATCACGTATTTTATCTCACACTGTTTAACACTTAACAGACCTATTTGCTAGCAGACTAAAGATTAAAAGCTTTTTTCTTTTTTTTTCCCCCCTTTTGAACATTAGTGCTTCAATGCTGTTTGATCCTGAAAAGTCACAAGATATTGTACCTTAGAGCATGAGTGTTCTATAGTTAAAGGATCAGACCTGGAAGGTCTGGTATTGTCTGCACTTAATGTCCCTATCTCCAATCACTTCCTTTTTGAGTCTGGAAGCAGGAACTACTCAAAATCCTCTTAAAATAGATTTTCATTAAAAGTGCCATTCTTACAGTTATTCATGTCACTGGACCCTGAATTTTCTGAAGAACAGAAATCCACAAAGTCCCTTCACACCGCACGCAACATCTGAAAAGCGCCCCGCCTGAACAAATGCCGACTCGTTTCACTCCCAGAAATAACTCGAAAAATATCGTCTTCTCACTGCACCGCCCTGCTTTTGGGGAGCATTAAGGCAAATGTTTGCGTACTTTAGAGTTCAGTTTTTGCCGCTCTTTACTGCTGTCAACCCAGCAAAACTGACACGACCTCGCTCGTTCTGCAGGAGTCCCACCCCTGTTCCTGCAGCAGCTTCTCCTTGCCCCGCCAAGTTTTTTATTCTGTTACATCCCTGCAGTCCCACTGAACAAAAATCATCGTTTACCAAAAACAATTAGGCTGTGCAAGTATAAACAAGGACAAAATAAACGTTACTCGTGATGAGCGTTTGAAAGAAAAAAGGATTGCAAAGGGGGGGAAAAAAAAAAAAAGGCAGTGAAAGATTTAATGAGCTCAAGCTATTTAACTTATCAAAGAGAAGGAGTTAAGATCAGAAAGTACCTACCCGGGAAACAAAATTTCAATAATGTAAGCAGTTGATAAGCATGTAGTAAGCAAATCTAAGAAAAAAAAAAATAATAACAGAAGGTAGAGACAAACAAACTTAAGAGTGAGATGAGAAGAATCCCCACTACTTTAAATTTGAGAAAAGTTTGATTATTCAAATAGGTTCAAATGATTATTGAACCTAAAGCAGAAATCCCAAACCTGTATTACACAGACAAGCCATTTATTTACTTTTTTTTTTATTGTTTTTTTTCCTGGCATTGAAGGTGTAAGGTGCCTCAACCGGTCTTTCCTGACTTTTCTTGTTCACTCACGAGAAACGGTGAGTCGCGCTGCTTTTCACGAAAGCAGAACATCCGCTGCCCTGTTTGCAGTGCCATCTTTAAAGTCATTCCACCAGCTTCTCCAGAGGAACCCTACCTCCAAAGAAACATCCCTAATTAGCAAATTCCCTGAGCAAGTCGCCTGAGCCCGAGCTTCAGAAAGTTAGTGAAAAAGAGTGAAAAAGAGTCGCGCTGGTGTGTTGTTATCTATGATGAGATGCGTACACGGAAACAAAACGAGAAAACTGAACTAATGGGCTTTGAAAACGTGGAAAGAGCTCGCGGAAGTATGTGGAAAGCGATACAGATGCGTAAAGAATAGTACAAAACAGTATGTGCGGTTGTGTACCTCCTATGTTACACTAAGGTGACTTGCCTACACGTCCTGGGAACTAGCCCTAACTAAGCCAGCCTGGATAAAGGAAGAGTTACAGGAATTTTAGTGTGCTGCCATAATGCAGAAAAAGGCATAAAGTAGAAGGGAGATATTTAAGCCCAAACTTGTAGGGAAAAAGTACATTAGATGCCCTACAAATTACCAATTAGATGTCTTTCATAGCTCAGAACCATATTAGTTAAAATTATTTTTTAGCTTGCAAAAATAATGATCCTATTTTATTTCGCGTTTGCAATTATCTGAATTAAGGTGCAGGAAAATATTTGGAGCTCCTTGCCAAACTTTTGAGGGGGATATTTTGATGGGAATGATTACGTGTGTGCATACATAAACTCCCTTTTGAACTGCTTTCATACTTAAACTCCAACATGTTTAAGAATGGGTGGAAGCAATTATTTCTGTTCTGATAATCTTGAGGAAAAAAAAATGGCAGCAGAACCACAAAAGGCAGAGTGCAGAATATTTTAAGATTCACAGGAACACTCGCTGATCTAAGGAAATTAATCGTAGCTGATCTAAACCGCATGCTCCATTTCAAATGGCTTAACGGATAGCAGAGAATGGCACTTGAGAAGACAAAAGCATTTCAAAGTCTTACAAAAAAAACAGCTACTACAGATACAACTGTAACAAAACTCTTTGAAACTAGTAGAAGCCATGAATACAAGCTCATTTCGACATGAATCTATTCTTCTGGAAACTGATTTGCAAATATGAGACGTTTCCAGAGCAGTAACTAAAATACAACATAATTATGCTGAAAATAAAAATAAGCATTTGATTGTGAGTTGTTTCAAAAGCAGGTCCACAGGCACAGATCTGCGGTAGTGAAAGAAGACTCTATTAAAAACAACAATCCAAGAACAATCACGAAGCTGCAGAAGTATCCACTAGACAGTAGCGCAGGTTTTAATATTTATGTTTTTTACAATATGTATTTTCAACAACGGCTACAAACACAGTCAAAAACATTATTTAAATGGGAATCTGAAATAGCTATGATTGTTACAGCTTTCACTTCTGACACGCAGGTCGCCATCTCGAATTAGAAAAACAAAACCAATTTTAACCTTCTAGGACTTTGAGAATATTAGTTCACTATAGAACGGTCAATAAGGAAAATCCAACATTCACATGCACCAAAACATACCTGAATCTTAGAAACTGCCCATATTGTTAGTCCATGCATCTACTATCACAGGAATGTGATGTCTGAAATGCTTAATCCAAATACCCCACCTACGTCATTTTTACCTCTATCATCCACGCGCCTTCAGTTCACCCACTTCAGGTTTCTACGTACGCCTGAGCTCACTAGCTGTGCCAGAAACAAGTGCAGAACTACTTTTGTAACGTTTTGGCTCCCGTTATGTGGAGATCTGCTAAATCTCACCAATATGCCTGCCCTCACAATCTTTGGAATTACTTCCAAACATTCCAAAAAAAACAAAACTCGACAAACAACAGAACATCTTGGGGAGAAACGGAGGGAAAGAAAATGTACTCTTCACTATTTAGTCAGTCAATACCTTATAGAAGTCACTCTTTCAAAACATTAATCATCATCTCAGAACAGTGATAATAAAATAATAATCACAATAATAACAGCAATGATGAAAGACCATGACAATAACTTTATTGACTTAAATCTCTCTCCCCCTCTACATCTACACATATAGAAGGAGAGTTAAAAGGGTTTCCTAGCAGTATAATTAAAAAAAAAAAAAAAAAACACAAATAACTTTTATAATTAAATACACATTATAGCAGCTCAACAGGTATTCTTACGTAGTTCAACTTGAAAGTCAAAGGTCAGATCTCCACATTTTCGTCTTGGCTGCGGTCACAGCAAATGCTGAATCAGTAAAGAGACTCCAAGTATTCAAAGAGAAAACATAACTTTGGGAGGGGCAGGGCAGTAAAAATTGTAGATTATGTCTACAACTTAAAATACGGCAACCACATGGATTTGGATTTTTTATTAATAAAACTAATAATTCCAGTGACCAATTATCCCATGACAGCCTTGATCATTTTAAATTCAGGATATGCCAAAATTAACATACAACCAAATTGCTTTGAAAGCTTCTGCGGAGCAGTTGGTTGGGTAGTGTTTTAATAGCAACTCATCAGGGAAGGAAACCAAGAAAATTCAGACCCGGGCTGCTCAGTCACACACAAGAAATCCCAGTTATGTCCACATGCAGCAGCTAGAGAATTACAGGCATATTTTTCAAAAATACTATCCCAGAATCAGCCTTTAAACAAGATCGTGGTCGGTATACCCAACTACGTAATCCAAGTGAAGGAAGAAAAATCTATGAAGTATCCTAAAACCATCTCAACTTTCATTTGCCTGTTTCTCTCTCACAAAATGGAACCAGAATGGCTCAGCCATTTTTGGTAGAGTCTCTCCTGTCTACCCGAAAGAGTTATGAAACATAAACTTTAATGCTTTTGTTTGAAAACATGGGAAGGTAGAGACTCTGACTGATAATTCTTTTACATTCTAGATGTCCGTTGTGCAACAAGTCACATGAGTGCTTTAGTGAATGGGGATTGGCACCTTCGTAAGGAAACTACTTGTTTTGGGCAGTAGGGTAGTATCTGGTCTTGGTTAAGTCTACGGGCATCTTGCCGTTGCCTCCAAGTTCACTGGGTAACAATGATCAAAGCAATCTATATTCTAGGTGTCCTATGTAGCAGAGTGTTTAAAACATTATTACTGTTTCGACAACAATAAATATGAACCTCTAAAAGCTGATGAATATTCAGTACTACGGGAAAGACCAGCATTTGTTCCTTTTAAGAAACGTGCTGGTGATTTTGAAAGATAGAGCATCGCTCAACACTTTTCATACAGCATTGCGTACCCAACTCTAGACTTCGCAAAACAAAAGACTTCTCACAAACATTCCTGAACCTCCTGACATCTTCAGAAATTCAGACAAAAGACATTCTTCTCAATCGCTCCTCCTAGTAAATCTCAGACACTAGATTTCAGAGTAGACAAATGCCAAAGGAAAAAAAAAAATCAATCAAACAATTAAAACAACCTACTAAATTTCACTATATAACAAAGGAGGAAGAGTGTGTGTTACATAATTTACAAAAACGGCAAGACATTATCATAAATCCTGCTGACAAAGGAGGAGCTGTAGTTCTTTGGTACTGGGATCATTACACTAAAGAGGCAGCAAAACAAATGGCAGAAATATGTTACTTTAAAATGCCCCATTTTTTTCATCCAGAAGTTGTAAAGTTATTTCTATGGCATGAAATTCAGTATAAAAAGTAGGCAAATTACGATGAAAACAAATTAAGGAAAATGCCAGAATTCACAAGCCAAATACTTGAATACCCTACGATGGCAGGGTGCTCCTGACTTCCCGAAACAAATACCCGTGTCTTATGATGACTCTTGGCGTTGAGCCCATCTTGAATCCCTATCTGCATAAACACTGCCTTCTTTGCATGCACAACAGACTCAAATGAACATCACTTCCAACAACACAAAGTACCTTCTCTTCACTGTGGACATTTGGTGGTATATAATATTATCATCTTGATACACTTAAGCAGTTAAGCCCCTTACAGTTCAAAATACCCCAATAAAGTCTGCAAACCATTACTGCCACCAAAAATGGACTAAATGAATTAATATTTCAGAAATTCATTAAAAATTAAGAATACTCATTTTTACAACTTCCTAAGTTTAGCAGAATATGTTCGTCTGCCAAATTGTTTTACATTTAAGAAGGAGATTGTTATTCCCAGGAAAATACTGTTAGCTTTAGAATTGAAATGCAATTTTTTATGTCGCCTTTCAATAAAATGGATTGCATGTACCTTACAAATTCTTATAACAGGAACTAATCCTACCAGCACCAAGATATACTGTCTCGCATTTTGAGCACTAAATATAATATCTAAAATATTTTATTTAATAAAAGAAAATTTTCATCATTTATTGAAATGTTCTGGGGCAATCCCTGGAAAACCCTATCTGAACAGCTTAATGCTGCAATTCACGGACTTCTGTAATTTGACTGTGAAGAAACTGCAACTTTTTTTAACCCATTTTCCAGCATTAAAACTTTAAATTGTAAGGTCTGAGAAAGCCAGCTCTAGACCAAACACATCTGAAAGAAGTTCTTGTTCCTCATCCTAACAAAGTGATAGTGAAAATAAAAGTAAGAGGCTAGGAGCCACTCTTACAATCTGATATTCTGCATCCCTCCTCCACGAAAACCTCCTATTCGGCATCATCAGTACAATTCCAAATGCTGCCTTCTTCTCTAAAAGGGGCTTCTGGTTATTTTGCAGCCTCACGAGTAAGACTTCTCCATAAGGCAGCCCTCTCCTGCCCAGTATTAATTACCTCTGTCTCTTAGAACATCTTAAATCCTTCTCCAGATGTGAACGCCCTCTCCTTAACTACCGTCCACCATTCAGTTCACATGAGCAAACCCAAAAGCAACCTCTGGAGACTTGGCTGTCAACCCTGGCACGCATTCGTCCCTGTGCAACTGGAGTCCCCTTTTTTTTTCCATACTCGTGACTGAGAAACAAACACAGCAGAGGGAAAAGCTGAATACGCTGCCTGCTAATTACTAGATGACACTGAGGAATGTTGAGCTCATTTCCAGGCAGAAAACTGAACTCGTAATGTGAAAATCAAATATGGAAGAAGCATCGCCTATGGTTGCTGCATGGCATCCACAGTACGTTGATAGGGTCGAGGGGTTCTGCTCTGCCTTCATTGCCCATTGCATACCCAGACAACAGTTCACTGGAGATCAAGACTGCAGGAGCAAGCACTTACAGAAGTAGCCATAGATGAGATTCTTTAGAGTGGATTAAAAAAAAAAAAAAAAAGGAAAAGGAAGGATTCAAGGACATTAATCCCACCTTATCCAACAACCACGTGAAATTAATATTATCTGTATTGAAGACAGGGCTAGTAGAAGAACAAAATATTGGCACGTCAGTTAAAGAAAAAGGAACGTGGAAAGAGAACTTGCACAAAAATAGTCTTAGGATAATTTCCAATGCTCTGTCTGCAACGTCAATAAAACCACCAATTATGTTTTGAGACTGAAAAGATACCAACCTGTACAAATTGTTGAAGATCTGAAGTACTGCTACGTTACTTAGCTTGACAGAAGTCTCCAGATGATGAAAACATACTCTAAGGCTATAGAGAACTTTGGTTTACCTATATAATTTTGTCCACCTACGTAACTTTGGGGTTTTATTCTCAATAGCTGTTATATTTACCTCTTTCCACAAAAGAAGTGTTCTTCGGGGCAGTGGGAAATAAATGCCTTTAGAACTCTTAAAGATCAAACCAACAGTAACTAGCTGTAGCAAAACCCCGCTTGCTCATCATTTGCCAGACTGAAGGCAACCACAGAAAGAAAACAAGAGAGATTTCTTCTTCTTTTTTTTTTTCCCCCTTCTTCCCTCCCCTTTAGAAGTACTAACAACTTTTCTCTTCTTGCTTAGCCACTAAAGGAGGAAAGTGATAATCCCTTTGAAATTCAGCACTTAACACCTATACGGTAGGTGATAATTGCTGCATTCCAAGAGGATTAGCACAGTGGAACCCACTTTCCAGTGAAGTCAGACCATTCTGAACAGAGTGAAGTTTTGCTAAAACCATGCCTACCCAGGGAAATTTTGAGTTTCCCCCCGGTTTTTATGTAGACAAGGATCTTGTAGCTTCAGACGTATTTCCACCACATCTGCAAAAAGCTGTTCAAGAAATCAGCTGGTGTTTGAAACAGGTTTTCTGTTCTAAATAATAATAATAATAGAGTATTCCTAAAGAAGTACAAACTAGTATAACTCTATCAACATAGCCTGCAAAAAGTGCACAGGTTATCGTAGCCTAGCTTTTCTTACAGACAGCAGAATATTTTCATCGTGGTTTTTGGCAGTGTTAGGTTGCTAGGAAGGGGCTGTTTGCAAGGGCATGTAGTGATAGGATGAGGGGCAATGGCTTTAAACTAGAGCAGGGTAGGTTTAGATCGGACATTAGGAAGGAGTTCTTTACAATGAGGGTGGTGAGACACTGGAACAGGTTGCCCAGAGGGGTGGTGGAGGCCCCATCCCTGGAGACATTCAAGGCCAGGCTTGATGAGGCTCTGAGCAACCTGATCTAGTGGGAGATGTCCCTGCTCTCTGCAGGGGGGTTGGACTAGGTGACCTTTAAAGGTCCTTTCCAACCCAACACATTCTATGATCCTGATTCTATGATGGTTGGACTTGGTAGTCTTAAAGGTCCCTTCCAACCTAGACAATTCTATGATTCTCTCATCATTAACATATGGCAGGTTATTGTGATCTAGGTGCTCACAATAAAACAGTAGTCAGTGATTTTACACTGCATCAGAAACCAGACGTCAACGTGACGCTGTCAGATCCTGCACAGCTACAGGAGATGCTTTCTATACTAATATATATGCCATTACCAGGGAGGGAAAAGTCTCAAAGGTGGCAAGAGGTATGAGTGATGTAACTCTACTCAAAAAAGCAGAATAATTTAGGGCTTTTGCCGCACCTCACGCGACCAGCAGAGACTTAGGCTCGACCTAAGTTGCAGGGTCCTTCCAGTACGTCCCACAGAGCAGAGGATGCTCTGTAACAAGTGGGCTGCTTCTCCCTGAGCAAGCCGAGACACGTGGGGCACGGAAGAAGGTGCTCACCTGCCTCTCATCTTCCCCTGCCACCCAAACATCGGTAGAGAGAGCACCCAAAGGCCGAAATCACGCTGTACCTCAGAGACCGACCGCATTTGTTTTGCGACACACAGCAGGCCAGCTTGCCAAGATTTAGTAAAACAGATTTCCAAGCGAGAGGAACGCGGCTTTCACTGCATCCAGACATTTTTCTTTCAAAGATTGTACTTCTCTGTCCATTAGCGGCTGACCCCCCTCATGTTTCCTCCTTTTAAATATAGTGTTAAAACCTCTGTATAATCCACAGTTCGTTTCCCGGGCTAGGCTCAAGACACTGCAGTTGGGATGCCGGACAATTTCACGGCACGCAGGACGACGATACATAAAACTGAAGGCACGGTTCCCCCTCCTCCCGCCACCATCATTCATGTCTGTCCCTGTTGCCCGTTCACTTGTAACAGCACAACTGCTGATGAAAACACACAGTGAACTGTTTTCCCAAAACAGATGAGCGTTAATAAAAATAATACTGAAAAAGGGAGGGGCAGGGGCAAGGAGGCAGCATTTTTAACCTAGTGCAGAAAATGGTCACACGTGGTTGTACAGGCAATAGCTGTACAGGAATGCGATCGCGGTGCCTGGAGGGAACAGGCAAGAGGCAAAATTACCTAAACCAGCTCTGCTGTGAAAAAAGGGCCGTAAATCACAGCCTTTACCTCTCCAGAAAGAATATATGCAACAGAGATCTTTTATCTGATTAAGAAACCATTTACCTGATTCCTTTACCTATCATATTTATGTGATACGTTTATTAACGCATCACCTACTAATACACGGATTTATTTCATACTTGCTTTTCATTAACTTTCAAGTTGGTATTATTTCCTCTCTGTGCGTGTATGAATGCTCCAGCTATTGATCTCTGCAGAAGAACAACCCCTATCAGTATCTCTAGCCAAATGCCGCTTATTTTAAAGGAGAAAAAAAATACCAGGAAAGGTTTAAGATGTTCAACTTGTTTACATGTAAACCTGTTTATGTATAAACATATAAATATATTTGTTTTTTACTTTTCTCTTAAATTTGTAAAGCGCGCCTCAAGTTTCCTCGTCTCACTGCCATCGCTAACGAAGGGAGCCTAAATTGAGAAAAGCTGGCAGCTGTAAATGCCAAGATTATGCCCTCCTTATTACCGATACTCCTTTCCACAAAGCACTCCGATCCTCTGATCATCATATATGGCAAGTGAGCACTTACTTAGGAATGATGTCAAAGAAACTACTTCAACATCCAGGCAACTTTTAAAACCAGGCAACTCTTAAAGTGAAGATAACTCCAAACAGCCAAGTAGATTAAAAATGGTGACTGAAGACAGAATTTTCTCCCAGGCAAACTGCCAATATTTTTTTGAAAGGTAAACTCGAGCTTTTAATTAGCATGAACACTCCTCCCTATGAGCATTGCCACTGCCTGGATCGTCTTAAAAAGGAATAAAAATGGCATCCCACGACTGTGCTCAGATTCCCAGCAAGCACAAGGGAGAAATTACAAACCCTTGCCATGGAAGTTGAACATTGGTATAACCAAAGGTGAAGAAATTTTTAAAAACCAAACAGTGCCATCGTCAAGTGAATATAAAGTGAAGTAGGGGTAAAGAAAACACATTTAAGCCTGGCAATTTCTCCACTTTTCTGTTATTGGTAGTTTTTATCAAGTTACTCATTCTTCTGTGTCTGTAAATTAAAATCTCTACTAAGAAAGCTAAATCGAGGATGATTAATATATTCTGATTTAACTTCCCCTCCTCCCACAGTTCAAAATGCAGTGAAAGTTATCCTCAGCCTGGCCTGTCATGGTGGGCAATGGTCCAAATCAAGAAAACTGGGTCAAGCATCTTGTAAATCCAGTATTATATGCTTTAGCAAACATAATTATCTATTTGTTTCTAATACAATACTGTTTCACACTTAAGATTTTGGAATAATAATTTCTTCTGAGAGTGGAAAATTAATACGCTAACAATGAAAATAATATATATACGCTTCTCTTAAGACGATGCCTTTAACGCGATTATCTTTTTTTTTTTTCCCAATTTCTACGTCCACTGCACCATTTTATAATTATTAGAAGATACTCCAGGGCATATGTTGTGCTGGTGCACAGCGACTTCTCTGGTGGCTGAAATCATTCAGCCCGTGGACTTGTGAATCACAAAGCACCCACGGCTTAAGCAAATCCTCGTAGGACACATGTCACCTCGTATCTTACTGCTTCAACGCAACCCTCGCACTCCTACCCTATCACCAGTAGCGAAACGCGTAACTACAGACGGGCCGAGCACCGCTGACATCACACCCCCTGGAACGCATCCCTGCATCCCTCCTCCCATGTTAAAAGCACGAGGAACTTCTTATCGTGAGCTTGGGACCACTCGGGATGAGCATTTATATTTGGTACCAAGGCGTTTGCAGGGGCGTCTGAATTTTGTTCCGGGGGGGGGAGAGCTGCGTGGATTTAGTAATTCCCGGCGGTCTTTTGTAGGTGTTTAAAACCACCTCGAGTTCGCCGAGCGGCTCATTTGCATGGCGCGAGTGCCAACGAGCTCCAACATCAAACATTCCTGGGAGGTGCCTGCCCAATAGCAGTGGGTACAACCAGCCCTCTAATCAGCGTTGAAATCATTGATAGCGCTGTCTATCCACACTATGACAGACAAAAGCTGAAATGTATTAAACATAGCAATCCATCATCCCGCAGATGGGAAGCAGGAGCCAGCGGAGTTCAGAGGGAGCGACTCCCGCTGCTAACAATGGCTGAAGTACTGACAGTTCACTTCTCCTCCTCGCTCCTCCACCGGGCTCTTCTCCCAGCTCCCCGAGAGCCAGAAATGAACAAACGGCCCGCTGAAGAAGAAGGATTTAAACGCTGTGGACTTGCTGATCGCTAGTATTCCACCTCAGAGCACCCATAAACAAGCTTAACGAGACATCAGTTCTCTCCAAAAAAAAAAAAAAAAAAAGGTAATTACATTAAGGAATTGTGAACTCAAATAAATAAGAACCAAAAAAAAAAAAAAACCACCAAACTTAAAAATGTTAGGTGTGTAAATCTCATCTCAATATAGGAGAAGCTTACGAGCTAAATATCTAGCATCAGCAGCTGGAGACAGGCTACAAACAGTGCTCCAAATTAAGAAGTAATTTATGTGGAATACATCATTATTTTAACACGAAGGATACAAAGCTTTACAGGCGAGAGGAACGACTGGCGGACTTTTAAAGAAAAATAAGTCCGGAGCAAAGCAACGCAATGCTATTTATGAAAGTTGATTTTTCTTTCCTGACTTATTTCTTGTAGGACACATGAGTCACATAATATAGCCAAAGGAAAAATTGCAACTGCTAACACCACATTAGTAAAGTATAAAAGGGAAAGACACTTTTCTTAGCATTTCAGCCTTGTCATTTCCAATTTTCTGCTCTTTGGACATGCTTGTATTCAAATTCTGGAACATCTATTCAGCATATCAATCCTAATTAGACAATCTGGGTCTGGAAAGGATGAGAGCTGGGTCATTTGCATAATTTAATCATAAATACTCAGTGATACATATTTCCAAATGCATTTGTACAATTATCTTTTCATCCTTGGGGCAATGGTATTAATATGATTAGGCAATATTTCTGGAAAAAACAGACAAGTATGCACTCTTTTTAACTGCAGCTTAGGGCGATATGAAAAATTAATTAATTTCTGAAGAAAATCAATTTCTGTACGTGACCACATTAGACATTGCTAAACCAAGACACAGAGTCCTTTCTCAATCAGAACATTTTATCATTCTCTTCCAAATTCTGATTGTTATATGAACGTTTCAATAATAAAATTATTAGATTATTTAAATTATCCTAATACATAGGCATGGGAAAGTGACTATTTCTTTTTCATCCTACCCTGACAGACATCGTGTTTTAAGAATTGTATTGTTTGACCAGTCAATAGGAAACCTTAGCATTTGGTCTGAACTCATCTTATGTGATCTTTTATTAATGCACATTTTACCGATTGAATTCAAGGACAGCAGGAAATAATTCAGCTCTGAAAACCACAGCTGAAAAAAAAACCAGAACCACGCTAACCTAAAGTATTTTAAAATTAATATAAGGTTGCTTCCTTGTTTGTTTTGCTACGAAGAATTAGATAAGGTGTTCCTTCAACAGAAGCATACTCATTACAAAAATGTTGTGACATATGTGGGATACAGCCAAGCACCCAGGTGGCTAATCTCATTTTTAGAAGAAAGATACTGCTTTGTATGTTAATTGGTGCAAAAAAAAATAATTTACATTTATGTTTTTATATGTACCATCTTTATTTCTTCTCAATCAACAGAAAAAGTAGAAATTACTGCATGCAAATGTTCAATATTCATTTAATTTGCATGAAGGTGCTTGAACAATTTTTTTATTCTAACAAGCTCATTTTTCATGCGTTTTGTCTTTCATCCTAATCTAGCATCTGTCATTCCTTTTTGAAGTTATTATCGGCCCAATTCCCTCTTGGACATGGTTGCTGGGTGACCGGTATCTTAGCACCCACTTTGACAGGAACAGATGTGAATCTGATCAAGAGATTTCCCATGAGTACCTGAAATCACAAACAACTTTCGGGAAAAACAAACAGCCTCGCTGTCACCGTCCCTCTCTCGTCCTCCTTCCCATCCCTTCCCCCATCCCCCCGCCACCCCAAAAAAAAAAAAAAAAGAGTACGAGGAAGTTGAGGCAGAGTTATTCGGCGTCATTAAAGCGCATTATTATCTGGCAGGTGAGCTCCCCAAAACATCTTCCTAGCCTCTTCTGCCTTCAAACGACGATTCTCGGCTTTAAGTTTTAATAACCACCCTTTGAATACTTCCAAAGACGAGTGTTTGTTCCTAAGGTCACCATCTTCTAAACGCTCCCGCGTTGAACTTGTTTTCGTCACATGAATGCTCTCATTTAAATCAATGGGATTACTCATGTAAGCAAATTTCACATGCATACAAGCACCCACCGGTTGTTTTAGAAACACCTAACTCACATTTTGATTACAAATAATGTTCTTTGATCGTTCCCACACTCGCTTGCCGGTATCTGTGAAACTCCAGCTTATGGAAACTCCGCTAGCTCTGCCATGTGGGTGTGCCAATACTGACGATGTTTAAGGACCTGCCTAATTTTAGTCCTATAAATCGTCCAGCCGAGACGCTGTAGGCAACAGGAGTCCTTATACAAACCAAAGTTTTCTTCCTGCTTGCAGGATTAAGATTTTCATGGGCAACCCAATATCACACTGAGCGTATTCGTTGCTGCACATGTGAGACGGAAAATTATGAAGAAACCCAGGAATTACAGCTATACGCCTCCTAAGCAAACTTAGAACCATAGAAAGCACAGGTGAGATTTTCCAGAATGAGCGAATTTCTAAAAAAACCAAAATAATGTCTCTAAGAAACCATTTCATTCTGGTCTCTCTCCTTGCTGAGGCTACGCTGAGGTATAATCAGTGCCTGGTATTTGCGTGTTAGTGTTTAGCAGAGGAATAACCAGCAAAACTCAGTTTTATGTTCTAACAGTACCTTCTTTTATCTACATATGGATACCAGTCCCAGAAAAGAGGCGATTAAAGGAGGTGGAGGTAATCCATTCTCTCAGGTATATAATAAAAACACAAATACCGTCTTCCCATCTAGCATCTCTGCCACAAGAATCTCATCCCACATCAAACTCCAAAGCAAAACTTACTCCTTCTTGCTTGCTTTCCCAGGCGCTACCCTAAACACGGTCTTACTTAGCAAAGAGAAATGAAACGTTTGTGACCCAAAGACTGAAAATTTGATCATGCATATGTAAACTTATAAGCCTGCGTGTAATAGTAACAGCGGGTAAATCTGCTTTAACATGCTGTCAGCCAGCCTTTCACTTTTGTCTCTTGGCTTTGCTACTCTTCAGCCTGTTCCCAGCCCCATAGCCCCAGGGCTCTCGTCCCTACTGCTACTGCTAGAGTTAGCAACTGCTTCCAACCAAGAATCCTCTGTATTTGAAGTCTTCACGGCGCCTAATAAAACAGGGCTTCCATGAAGAATTGTAAATTTTCACCTTCGTTTTCTTCGAAATCCAGAGAGCTGTGTGAGGGGAAGGAAAAAAAAAACCAGATGGAGAGGAAAGGGAAACTGAAAGTCTGGATTTTCAAAGATCTGAATTCGTTCCTTCATTCTGAGTTGTTGTTTTATGATTAAACAGATAACAAAGGAATTTTTTTCCTCTCTAGTTTAGATGCAAAGAAAATCTAAGACAAACATTTCAATCACAATGAAGCATTCATTGCCACTACAGCTGATCTTAAAGATTTCCCTTATTTACCACTGAAATCAGAAAGCGGACAAAATGTTTTATCGCTAAGTCGAAAGCCTGAGACTAGTCTGATCTAAACTTTACTGGACACAGTAAAATTAATGCATCTTCTACCCAATTTATGAACAACAGAACTACAAAGGAAAAGCCGAGTGAGTAAGTGCCTAAGAAGAATGTTTAAGCCCCCGAATGCAACTGAACCTCTACCTCCCATTAAAAATCATTTGGGAACAAAAGCATTCTCTTTGTCTTGGAAAAAATGTCCCCCTCTACCCACTCAGGAGATCAGGATCACACCGCAGGCAAACCTGTTGGTGGCATCAACAAAAACTGAATCGCTAAAAGCATAAGGCTGACTTAGGGAAAGACAGAAGAAGCGCTCAGGGATCGATAAGACCACTTCTTGGAGGTGAATTTGAAAGGGACATTATGTACACATTTATAATAAATACATAATGGTGGTAAGTAATCACCATTTAGAAGACTTGCCCTTCACTCTGCCAGTCAAAGGAAGCGCAGGCCATGAATAACACCCCTATGATGATGCCTCATGAAACGGTTTGGTTATCCAGAATGGCAAAGTCATGAATGGCTTAATACAAACTGTACGGAAAAATTCACCGGTGTGAAAAGCAAGCAAACAGAGTAAAGGAATATCGTCTTACTTGTTGTGATAACACCCCTATTCCCATTTCTCACCTTCCGATCCTTTTTGCCCAAGCCAAGAAAATGACTACAAACTCGGGACCAGGTGACAGCGGGAGTAGTAATTCCACACAAAAGCCTCCTCTGCCACATCCACATGGAAGAGTAGAAAGTCTACAGCCAGGGATCATCAGCTGAGCTGTTCAGTCGATCGTAAGTGTTAAAGTGGTGTATGAAGAGAAAAGCAATCTATACTAGACGAGTAGTATCCAAATCTGTCACTCATTCACTAGAAACAGGTAGACTTATGCAGGCACTTAATGCCAATTTCAGCAGTGAAAATGTCTCTCAAGGATGGGAAAGATTGCCTGAGAATAGGAAATGGTTTCCACGAGAAGGTGGAAGCAAAGCCTGGAAGGTTTGCAGAGCCTCTGTGGGATAGTAATTGCTGAGGCAAACTTCAGCTGAACAGAGAGCTCACTTAGTTTGTTAAATAAATGCAAGCGACTTCTAATTTTAATGTAAGCCTATAAGCATATAGTTCCAGATATTCAAATGAACTAAGGAACCCTTCCCTGTCCTGAGGGCCCACTGTTTCAACTTAGCTGGCATACTCCAACCTGGCACTACACTGGTAGATACCCTTGGACACCCTAAGTACCGTACCACCTCACCGGAGAGGGGTGAGCACTCACCGTAGGGTATTTAGGCTTCTAGCTGAAACCAAAGTACCGAACGAGGAAAGCCATGGCAGAACCTACTCATTACCTTCATTGCTTCCAACGGCAAGTCTGAACCCAGATTTTCCATGTCACGAATGTTTAATCTAATTGAGGGAAGGAGAAAGATCATTTTGGAGAAAGGAAGAAAGGAGTCTTGGTGTCTTCTTCTAGGCTGTCTCATTGAGTTACCCTTTTTGAACCAGGAGCCACGATGTCCCGTGTCCCATGTGAGCAGCCTAATGACCCATCTGCAGGGTCACTCTCCTCTCTGTAGCACATACAACACATACTGACTATAGTCACTGCCTGCTCTATGTTTGCATTCCACATGCAGGAAAACGAAGCCTAAGTCACTAAACCCAGAGGAGAGTTCACGGTTTGGAGATTTAGCCCACACCGAACAAATTCTATAATTTAAACTTTTTGCAGTTTAATTATGTTGAGAAACCATTAGACATTTTAAAGAATTAGAACACTGAACTGTTAAATATTAGGCACATGACCCATACCTAATGTAAAGTAAGTTTCTAAAAATGTCCTCAGAAAAAATTTAGTAGGAAAACAGGTGTAGGAGAGAATTCAAATGTGACCCATAAGGGCCCAGTATTTAGAAATGAATTGGGATCAGTTCATTCCTTTCCCATGGGGTAACTTGTATAAATGTAATTCTATGGTTTCATAAAACCAGGTCAAGTTTCTGTCCCTTGAGGTCCTTTGGCAATTTGAAGCATGGCAGCACTTTTTCCTGGCTACAAGTTCAAATCTGCATGCGTTCTGGATTTGTGAAAGGAAACGATTAGCCAAGCTGAAAGGATAGACCCATCCCGATTACAGCACACCTTCCGCACGGAAAACCACTTACAGGGCTGAAACACGATTTCACAAAACAGTGTTTAGAACTAGCTGGCTCTTTTCATTTAAGCTGATGAAAATGCCTGCGTTTTTCACCTCTACAAAAAAAATAAATACTTTTCTTTCAGCAGCTGGCACACCAAATAAAAGAGCAGACGACCTTATCACATAACAGTGCCAGCAGTTTCAACTGACGACATCCTTCTCCTTTAATGTCAAAATGTTTTACTCATGTAGTCATACGTTGGAATATTTGTGAATACATGTATGCTTCACAAAGCATTTCATAACTATTATTTTACTATCTCTCATTATATCATTGTACTATCTTAATTTCAGTAATAAAGTATGTAAAATAAGATGCAACAAGACAGAATCACAGAAGGAGTCACCAGAAAAGATGAAACCCGTGCACGGCAGACCCACGCCAGCAAAGGCTCAGCAGCAGAGAGCTAAATGCCATGGAGGCTCATGTCCTCCAAGAACAACCTGAAATCATGGTGTCTGACATCATGTCCCACGCACTGGGTACTGGGGTCTGAACTTCTTTGCAATGAGGCCAGAATGATAGTGGGTTGACCACACAAATCACCCCATATGGCACAATACTCCTTCTGGGTCTGTTAAAGCTTCCCTAGCCTATGTAGAAGGGTGTACTGCCCAACCCCACGCAAACATCTTGGATGCCCACCTGGAAGTGTTCCTGTCCAACCTGCTCTAGGTGAACCTGCTTTGGCAGAGGGGTTGGACTAGATGATCTCCAGAGGTCCCTTCCAACCCCTACCGTTCTGGGATTCTGGGATGCGATTCTGGGATCCGATTCTGGGATCTTCTAATGTCCATGTGCAGGCCAAAGGCCAGGAGGCACCCACCAAGGACTGCCCCATCTTAGCCGACAGGCAGGCTGATCTCTGCAGGGACCTCCCCACAGGGACAGATGCCTCAAAGAGCAGAGGAAGGGCAAGTGACAAAGAAACTCAGGGTCTTTAAGCGAATTACTTTCTCAGTGTGTGTAAACCTGAGACCTATGTACTACGGAGGTGGGCTGCTTCTTTTAAAGATAATTTCCTCCACTCTACCGGGATGATGCTAGAGAAGCTCTGAAAGGTAAGATCTGTTGAAAGGGTATTAATTCTTAGCCACATCCCACCTGTTGTACCTCGAGGTGGCCTCGAGCCAATCCAACAGCTGTGGCTGTAGCCAAGCATCTCGACTGAAAACCTCATTGATGCCCTCCCCAGGAAATGTTATGACTCCTTCCTTACACAATTTGCATATGTGCTCCTGAAACAGCTATATGCTGTTAAATTAGTATTTCTGACACATTTTCCTCATAGCTGCTCAAAAATTTATTTTATACATAGCTATACCTTAGACTGTAAATTACTGTAGTAGGAGCTTCGTTTTCTACTACTGTCTTTTACTTTTAACATGGTATTTCAGCAGCAAATTAATTTTGAAGAGAATCAGTAGAATCATAAGCCATCTACGATACCCAATAATGCAAGATAAAATAATCTATTAGCATTTCATGTCGATTTTTTAACTTGGCCTGTTAAAAGCTATGAGCATCAGAAACAAGCAAACAAAAAAAAAACAAAAAAAATCAACACCCAACCCAACTGATCCTGCTTTGAATTAGAACAATATACAACAAAATTTGCAACACAACCATGGCATTTGTCTTCGTTGGTAGATACAGACACAGAGAAATAATCAAGTCCTACATACCATCTAAATTGTAAGAATTGTTCAAACAAGCTAAGGCAAAAATATATTAAAAAAATAGAGAACTTTTAATTTGTATCAGTCCTTACTATACACTTAATACCACCTGAGATATTTTCCTTCCTCCTCCCCTTTTTTTTTTTTTTTTTAAGCTTTTAAGCAGAAATTTAAGGAAACAGAAAACAATTGGAAAATGGTTTCACTTCCTTCCCACCAAACTACCAGTGAGAATCGGAACTAACATGCGTAAAGGGACAGCCATGGCACACATCTTGGAAGTGCCCATTCCCTTCAAAAAGAGATACGCTGCTTCTGTTCAAAAATGAATACAAAAAATCCCAGCAGCCAGAATGAAGCCGGGGTTATATCAACTTCTGATACTCATTCCTGCCAAGACCTTGCCCTGATTTCCTAAAATTAATTCATACGAAAAAACACAATACTCGCAAAAACGTTAAGAAATGCTTGGTGGATCTACTCCACGCAACAAGTGTTGATTTACAGGACGCAAAATCTCCAGCATTTTTTCAGTGCTTTCAAACTGTCCCTACAAATGCAAGAAAAGTATACAGTACGACAGCTTCCTACCAAAGATGTCAACTGATTCTTTTATAGCACTTCCAAATATATTTTGCATATGCTGGGTTTAAAAGATGTATGTAGGCTATTGAAAGCAACAGGACTATCCACATTCTTAAAAGTTAAGCATATGGTTTAAAACCACAGCATTTGTATTTTAATGCGAATAGCTAAGTCCTGCAGGTGACCTTCTCCAACAAAGGTTGGGTTTTACAGCAGGCCAGGAGACTGGAAACAAATTACATGCTTCGTAAGGACAGATAACACTGGCATCCATTAAAACGTGATATAAACCAAATGAAAATATTAAGTTTGTATTTTTACTACATTTGGAAAAGTACCATTCAAAAACAATAGCTTTAGTACTGTTGTTTAAAGAATGCTCAAACTATTAATAAGGCCTGACTAGATTTATCACTGATAAAAATGTCACGCATTGTTTGTACTTCGCTTAAAAAAACACGGTACCTATAACCTGAAAGCAGCTTTTTTCTGTCCCATACACAAAACCCTGATCTAGCTCTTTATTACAAAAAAAAAAAAAATCATAAGTATGAGAACAACATGAATTCAAGGTTACAATTAAAGATGTAATTAAATAGTAATGAAATATATAGCACCTGTTCCCTTTACAGTTTACTTTATACAACTACTTTCTTTTTGATCCCTTCCAATTGTTTTATGTAAGATAATAAAGCAAAGCATTTCCAAAAAGTAAGATTTAAAAATAATTTCTACCATATCGGGATCTGTAAATACAAGCATATTCTGACACACGTGTCCTGAACAATGTCTTTTGCTCCACGTGTAAAATACCGATTACCTGTTCTCAGTACAGTGTCGTCGTTAACGAGGGCTCTAACACCAACGTTATCCAGAGTTGTGAACTTCAATCATGACATTGTAATGTTACAAATATATTTTAGCTGTCAATTACGCTAAAATATTTGCAGCAGTCCCGCTTACTTCTCCCTTCTCCCCAGCCCCATCCGATTCCAGTATGTAACTCTCTTACTGTCAGCCAGGTAGCCTACATGCACACCTCAGTCATACAACCTAAGGAACAAATTAAACATCAAAAAATACATGTCTTAATGGTTAAGGTGCCTTTTTTTCCAGTACTTTCAGTATCCCGTTAAAGTATAACGTGAATAAGAAAACTAGTCTGAAAGCTTTAGCTTGAACCCAAGCTTGATTTTGGATCAAAAGGAATTTAAGCCCAATTTAGACATCTGGCTAATTTAGAGAACAAGTCTACAAATTCTAAGGATGACTGAAACTTCATGACCAAAACATCCTCTTATTTTAATGGAAAAAGAACATCCAGTTAGGGTGGCGAGGTGCATCAGGAAATTTTAGTTGCGCCTGCTCCTCTGTTTCTGGACTTATGGCTTTCAATGGACATGAAATCCCACTGGGGGGAAAAAAAAAAAAGTGCTTATTTTTTCATACCAAAATAACTTCCTTTTTCACAAGGAAGATGCAAAGTATACGGGATTAAAAAAAAAAACCTTCAGTAAATTAGCTTTGGAGTGAAGAGGGGACCTTCAAACAAACCAGTGAACAGAAAGTTACGTAGGTGTCACCCACACCGAGTGTTCTCAGAGGTGCACAATAAAACTTTAGACTGTTTTATTACATCAAAATCATGGCATTAAGAGTATTAAAAAGCAGATTTAGACTATTTTAAAGGTTTCTGTTTATTCCTAATGAACTGTTTGGACACACACAATTTACGGGATCTTTCCATACAGTTTTGCAGATTGCACCGTGTATGTTCATACACCTGTGGCAGGAGGATGTCGACTCTAAATCTAATTATCGCAAAACGACGTTTCAAGCAATGTGAACTGAAATACATGTTGTGATCCATTTCCTCAGCCGCAACTCATGGAAGCAGTTTCACTAGTTTTGGTGAATGTATCCTGAACTGCCGCTCGGGGTCCTTCCAGTCCAATATCCCATCTCTAAAAAAGACCGAGGGAAATTCACAGGAGAGAATGCGAATATACGGTATTTACAGAGTTTTCCTTCCCCGGCGTAGTTTTCCAGCTCATCGCTATCAGTGATTTAGAGTAAAGAATTCCAAATTGGGACTTAACTGTATGGTCAGAAGCTGATCCTTCCTCTCACGAAATTCCGTGACAGCATTTTTCTACTTCTACTACATACTACGCTATGGAAAATGCGCTACTTTTTCTTCCATTTAAAACAAACAAACAAAAAAGTTTAGAACAGTTCACAGTTATTCACAGTTAATGCTAAAATTCCATATTTAACAGATTACACTTCAATATTCTGCACTGCTTATGAAATGAAACGTCAGCGTTTGCTAGGAGATGCCCCCGGCTGAGCACCGTATCAGATAAATAAGCAGAACACAGTGGGTTAAGGATAAAGTTACTCCTTGAAGCAACCTGGATTTTATCATTTCAAGTCACGGACATACCTTGATTCTAAATATAAAGATTTCTGGGTTACGTTTCAGGATTTTTGAAAATAATGTAAATGATAATGGAAAAAGAAAAATTCTTCCTTAATGTACGCTGGAGAAATTATCTATATAGGAATTAACTCTCTGGATCATAATAGCTTTTTGCAGATGACTCTTCAGCTCTATCATTTAAATACTTATTTAGGCAACTAAAAATTTACTGTCAATTCATATTATGTCAGTCCACATTATGGCGCTGTTACAGTATGCACATTTAAAGATTATTGAAAAAATTACTGTTCGTGTGCAGTATATAATTTGCAAAAGGTTAATAACTATTTTAAAACAATGAATGGAATTAACTCATAATGCAAAGCAGATGCCCCAAACGTTATTTTTTAAAACAAAACATATTTAACTTATAAAAGAACAAAGAGGATCTAAATCCAGTCCTGTTGCTTAAAACCAGGCAGGCATGGTGGTTGTTTCAGACCCTCGGTTCACTGGCTCATACAATTTTGATAAAACTCGGTAGTTCCTGACTGCTCCCTCTCCTATCCTGAAGCCAGGAATGAATTTTTACAGCTAAACTTGTAAAGCTCCTCCACGAAGAGGCAATGCTGGCAACCCTGCAAGAGATTTACCTGCACCAGGCCAGCAGAAATAATTTAATGTGTCTATGACATAGTTCAAAAGGAAAAATATTAAAATTCCATCCAGTCTATGACAATTCTCTGCTTCATATGCAATTCACTTTAGATGATGAATCACAGCGATAGGCAAAAACAGCCGGCTGGAACCATCTAGTAACAGGAGAAAACAGAAGAAATACTAAACGGCAGTCAAACAAAATTATCATTTCCAACAAACACTGGGAACGCACTCCAGATGACAAAACATGACGCAGACAAGTAGTAAATAAGATTATTTTTAAGTGCCTTTTGGTTTACGGTGCTGAGGGGCGGCGGAGAAGCAGCAGCCCCGTGTAGGAGCCCACAAGGGGGACGGCGGCTCCCAGCATCCCAGGTGGGATCAGCAGCCCCCCGGCAGCGTGCCGGCAGCTCCAGAAAGAGAGCGGAGGCCTTAAAATCAAACCCAGCACCTGAACAGAGAGAGCAGGGGTCGGTGGAAATGACATAGCTATCCGCTGTGCTTTCACAGGCCTTCTCCTGAGTAAAGTTGATACAAAACTGACAACAAAACTACTGCATTTCTAGATAAACTACAGCTACCAGTAAAACATTTCTAAAAAAAAACCCAAAGAAACCAACCCTAAAAAAAACCCTCACAAAACTTTACCAATATTCATAGCTGTAAGATAAAGGAGGAGTTAATCGAATCATGTGAAGGATTCAGGAAAAAAATGTCCCCCTGCCCATCAGTAGCATCCCCTGACAACCCTGCGCAGGAGCAGCACGGGCAGCGCTGCGCGTTCACTGGGGAGAAGTGTCCCCTTTCTCAAGTATCGGACACCAGGACACTGCCAGGGACTAAGTTATCAGATTAAAGGGATAAATAGTCTGTCCTGCTGTAGTGAGTACGGTCCAAAGATCTCAGCTTCTGATTTATAATATTTACCGATAAATAAATACCATAACATGGATATTAAAGTTCCGTTATTGGCGAGCGGCTGGAGTCTTTCAGGTTTTTTTAAGTCTGAGGAAGCCACCTCCAAACCTTTTACTCCTTCTTTATAGTTACTACAATTTATCCTCTGGCCTTCCAGAAGTCGTCTTTGCTTGTAAAACCTACCATATTTCTGCTGATTATATTTCAGTAATCTGTGGCGAGGAGGAAGGTCACCAATACAAACCACAGATACTATATATTTGACATTCCTTCCAGCTGCACTTGCTGACCTGTTCATTTGAAATATCTATGATCTCTACTAACCTATCTGGGTGCGATACTCCTTTAATTAATACAAACAGGAAAAAAAAAACCCTATGCAAGCATGCAGTATTCAGTAAACGAGCACATGCCAGGTCCACATAATTTGAGAGGAGCAGAAGCTAGCAAAGAGAGACTGAGTAACTGCCGTGTAAGACAGGCTTTGAAGAGAATTGTTTCATGTTCGGCATCTTTACACTCAAAAATCAATTAGGCTGTTTTTCCAAAATTTGTAAACAGCTTCCAAACAGGGCAAATAATTGCCCCCTTTAAGTATGAATGTCAATGAACTCATTCAAAATCATCTTCAAATGTCAGAAAAGATTAACGTATCCCAGCCACAGGAGGGAGGTCAGAAGGCGGCAAAGGCTTTTAGTCTTTACTGGGGTGGGCACGATCCAAAGCCAGCCTAAGTCTCTGGGAAAACTCCACGAAGGGACCCAGCATGGTAAAATTCCACGACAAGTGCTCAAAACACAAGAGACCAGAAACAGTCTGGGATCAATAGCTTCCAGGTCATTAATCCTAGGCAGGTGACATCCAGTGCACAGTTCGCTACTCTCTTTCACGCAGACGTTCAAGAAACCTGACTCGATTGGCATCTAGTAGCTTGAAATATTTTCCACGTTTTGCCTTTATCCTTCCCCTACTTGTTTGGCATATGGCTTTCTAGCATCCCATTAATGTCAAACCGTTTAATCGGAATGTAAGCTAAATGCACAGTTTGCTATTTCCTGGATTTCTGTTTGGCGACCAGTGCTTTTTATGAGGAAAATAAAAGCAAAGGTCAGTATGACCAGAAAAGAAAAGTCATCTTCCATAACGGAAGCTTATTTTTCCAGTGAACTGATACAGAAGCCTAATTTAGAAAAAGGTCCTTTAGTATCATGTTATTATTAGTAGTATCACAAATAAACACAGAAACCAATTCACTTTACAGACCTCCACATTAAGCATTCGATAGAAAATCCCTTGGTGTTTCATTGATTTTTGTTTTATTGATTTTTTTAAATAGCAATATCACAGCTAAAATGTATCATTTCGGTGAAACACGTCTAAAACTTTTCCATCTCGAAATAAGTTATTACAAATTATTTCCACAGCAACTGGCAACTAACGATTCAATCCATTTAAAGAACAACAAAGTAATGGCTTTATTTGGATGCCTTTTTTGATTAAATAACATATTAACCTTGATGAAGCTTTCCAAAAAGGGATTAGCGTATTCGAGTGCATCAGCTGATTATGAGACAAATATAACAGTGATAAGATGCTGGTTCAAATTTTTTGAATCTGATGAGTATAACAATTTAGCCGCTAGGATGGAGTTGGCTCTTAACAGCTTCCATCTCAACAGTAAGTGTCCACCCAGGATACAAAAAGACATCACCCGGCTAAAGTATGCAGCAACCGAGAGTCTGGAAAGGTCGCTTAAATCACTAAAATGAGTAGATCAAAATATCCTGCGTAATTACTGTAACGTCAGAAATAATTAAAAATAATTAATGTGTAAGGAAAGAAGAATCAGAATGAAATGTATTGGAGGGGAAACCCAGAAAGTAAATGCAGTTTTATCTTCTGATTATATCATCCATTTTGACCAAAAAATCACTGACCCACTTTGCTTTATTCGTCTATACTGTAATAATACATTTTGCATACCTATTGTATACCCTTTCCATTAAGTTATTTGCTTAATGGATGTATAAATAAGTCTACTACAATTACGCTTTTTAAGGGTCAAATCCTATCCACTTCTGAACCCACTACTGTAATTTCTACTGCACTGGATGATAACGCAGCAGACCTCAGAAACAGCTGAAACGCGGCCGATTCCGTGCCGTTGACATAATCAACCCACGTTACAACCAGGCTGCCAAACCTTTTTACAGCCCTGCCAAGTCCAGGAGTTGGTGTCCCCATACTCTTCCTACCCCCCCCCAAAATAATAATAATAAAAAAGTTTCTCTATTTTTTTAAATTTCACGTGTTCAAATTACAATTCACACGGTATGACTGTGGCAAAATAAAACTTCCATCAGTTTATTTTAAGGATCACATCTTGGAACTGGCGCAGAGCTGTTACAAGTTACGTGCCACACACATTAAAAAAAAAATAAAAAAAAAATCGTCTAAGAGCAGCTATTAATATTCATGTTGATTCCACATGAAAACAACAGCAGAGTTACCCAAGCAGCTACAGTTATGTCAGTGCCTGGAAGTTATTCCAGGCTGTTTTGTCCTGCTGCCCTGAATATTCAGGAACTTCAGCAATCCATCCAGCCAGGGCTAACTGCAGGGACGGTGCTCCCCGCTAACGACTCCCAAACTACCCTCGGCTAACTGGGAAAGGAGGGAATGTCACACACACCCCCCGCCGTCAGGGATGGGATGGGATGGGATGGGATGGGATGGGATGGGATGGGATGGGATGGGATGGGATGGGATGGGATGGGATGGGATGGGATGGGAAGGAGCACGGCATCGCGCGGGGTTAATCCCCCACGTGTTGGCTCTCGCTTGAACCTTGAAATCCGACAATAGGAAAGTGAAACGAGCCCGCTCGGTTTATTTGGGCGTATTGAAGAAGTACCATCGAGACTTCTGCCCTGCCGCCTCCTCGCTGGCGACCCTTCGCTCCCGGGGAAGTTCCCACCACCCCAAAAACGACGCCCCACACCCCCGGCCCCGGCCCGAGGCAGGGGGAGCCCCCCCCTCCCGGGAACTGGAGGCGCTCCCGACCGCTCCGCTCCCCGGGTCACGGCGGTTATGCGATCCCTTCTCCTTATCAAGCAGATTCAGCCCTGTAACCTACAGATGGAGAGATAACGCAGCCCCACGCTCTCGCCCTCCCTCAGCTGCAAAGCAAGGCTGCTACTGCAGCAGGAATTTCCTCTTTTGCCAGCTCCTTCTCTACCCCCACCCCCCAAACCACCCCTCCCCGGTTGTGCCAAGTTTGGGGCATCACCTCTCCCCCCACACACACACACACACACCGGGCCGTCCCTTCCCCCCCGCCCCGACCCGCGGGGAGCGCGGTGGTACCCGCGCATCTCCCGCAGCCGGAGCGCTGCCCGCCCCCGGCGCCATCCCCGCCACCGCGCCCGCCTTATTCTGCGCGGTAACAGGACTCAGCCCTGCCAAATCCCTTCCGCGCTCCCGCTGACCCCCGTCGCCTCCTCCATGGCTGCCGGGGGCGGGGGGGGGGGGGAAGGCGGGAGATGCTCGCACCTGCTCCTCGGGGACCGACACCCCCACCCCCCCCCATGGTGGGGGGGAGCAGGCCAGCCCGGCCGCCTGGCACCTCTCCCCCCTGCCCCAAAGGAAAGCAGACGCCACCACCTCCTCCTCTTCGCCGTCTTCCCGCCCTTCCCCCCCCCCCCGCCCCTTCCATCCCCGTTCGCCATGTGGCAACTGCCTCATAGACCTAATACAAAAAGTGCACGTGCCCCTTTCGGATATCTGACAGCAGCTGATGGCCAAGTGGCCTCCACCCGCCCCGGATAGGGCCCTCCGCCCGGCAGGCAGCTCCGCGCCCCATCCCATTTACGCGAAACACGAGTGTCTGTGTACCCACCCCCCCCACACACCCACATCCCCCCCCACACACACACACTCCCAGGACCGCTCCCCGCCCACTCCTGTGCACCCTTCGGGCAGCTTTTTCCCCGGGGTTGCCCGTTTTAAAGCTACATCCAGGGATAAACTTAAAGAGGGGTGGTCAGAAAGCACTTTTTGGCCCCGCTACCCCCTCCCCACCCCCGCCGGCCCTCCGCGCCCCGCGGAAAAAGCGCGCTGCGCTGCTCCGCGGCCGCCTCGGGGCCCCTGGCACGCCTCGGCGTGGTGGGGGGAGAAGGGGACAATGACAGGGCGACACTTGCGCGGCACGGAGGGGATGGGGGGGGTGGGGGGGTGGGCAGAAACACCCCTCCTCCTCCTCCTCCATCTCTCCCTCCGTCCCACCAAGAAGCGGCGCAGCCGGCCGCGGAGGAGGCCGACCGGGTGGCCGGGGCAGCGAGGGAGGGGGCCGAGGGCATGTGGCCGCAGGGCTCGGGACGACACCCCCCCACCCTCGGTTCCGCCGGGTGGCAGCGGGAAGCGGCGCAGCGCCCGCCCGGGCCGCACCGTGCGGGGGTGGGACGGGGGCGGCGGCGGCGGCGGCGGGGAGGGTTGGGGGGGGGACCCGTCCCCGGCGGCGGGGTGTGCGTGTGCCTGGCGGCGGTTACCTGGCGTTGGTGCAGTCGTTGTAGAGGGTCTCGAAATCCTTCCTGGAGATGAGTTTGCAGCGGTTGACCCCGGGCTGGATGGCTCCCAGCCCCCTCAGGATGCGGACCTGCTCCACGTTGCAGACCACGGGCGTGATCTCCAGCCGCTTCAGCTTGGTGTAGACCGTGTGCAAGCCCCCCACCAAGTGCTTCAGGAAGAGGTCGAAAGCCTGGGGCAGGCAGATGAGCTCGCAGCCCTCCACGGTGAAGGAGGCCACTTTGGCCCCCCTCAGATCCACCATCTTGCACTCGTTATTCTGGGGGGTGTTCTCCACCGGGGACGGGGTCGAGTAGACGGGCTTGCCGGGCAGGCTGCTGGCCGCGCTGGCCGCGCTGGCATTGGGAGTGGAGGTGCCGCCGCTGCCGCCGCCGCTGCTGCCGCCGCCGGTGCCCAGGCTGGGGCTGCCGCCGCCGCTGCCGCCGCCGCTGCCGTTACCGCCGCCGCCGCTGGTGGTGGAGGTGACTGTGGCCGCCGCTGCCGCCGCTGCCGCCGCTGCGATGGGCTCCGGCCGGAATAGGTTTGTCCCCGAAGCGGCCGGCGGGGGAGCGATGGACGGAGACGGAGAGGAGGTGGCCGACGAGGAGGTGGTGGTGGTGGTGGTGCAGGCGGCAGAAGTTGAGACCGGAGGCTGAGGGGGGACCAGCTGGGTCGGAGGGATCAAAGCAGCCGGTACGGCCATGGTCACATATACGGCGGAGGGGGGCAGGGGGAGGGGGGGGAAAGTTCCCACACACACACGCAGGGGAAAAGGGAAAAATTTGAAGGGGAAAAAAAAAAATTAAAAAAAAAAAAAAAGGAGGAAAGGAGAGAAGGGAGGAGGGGGGGAGAAGAAGGGGGGGATAACCCCGGATCAGGTGCTGGCGGCGAGCGAAGAGAGCAGGGGGCAGAGTGAGAGAGAGAAACGCACAAAGTGTCCCGCAAGTGGGGACGGAGGAGGAGGAGGAGGAGGAGAAGTCCGCTCCGGGCGGCGGGGCTGGGGCCGAGGGGAGGGGGGAGGGCAGTTTCTTTTTGTGGTCCTTGCTCTAGCACCACGTTAAAGACGAAGGTGAAAAGGAGGAGGTTTGAAGGACTTCGGTTCTCTCTGGCAAGTACATTGATCAAAGATTGAGAGGGGAATGACAGAGAGAAAATGAGCTGGGAAGTGCTGGCTGCCGCCGCCGCCGCTCGCTCGCTCGCTGGACGAGTTGTTGTTGTCACACGGTGCGGAGGGGAGGAGCTCCGGCAACTTGAAATACCCTTTGAAGCAGCAAAAGGCTCACTCACTAGTATTAACCCAAATTATCCAACCAGGAACCCGGAGCAGGGAAACAGAAAGAGAGAGAGAGAAGAAGTCCCTCTTCCTTCCCCCCCCCCCCTTACCCACCCCTCCTCTTCAGGAACCGTTAGATTACATGTTTCATATTTCACCCCACCAGAGACGAGATGTAATTTTCCCAGCCCTTTTTCAGCAGTCGCTTGTCAACACAGTTTGGGGAGAAACACGAGCGTCTCCAGCGTTCCCCGGGAGCCGGCTGGGGGGGGGGGGGGGGGGGGAAGGGGGGAGAGGGAGCGGGGAAGCCCGGCGGGGGGTTGGGGGGTGGAGGGGGGGGGGGGGTTAGGGGGTGGCTGCACACCTTGCCGGGGCTGGGGCGGGGGCACCCTCGGACAAAAACCAGAAACCTCCCGAGGGGTCTTATTGCTCTTCTTGTTTCTCCCGGGACGACCCGAACGCTCCTCCCGGCGGGGCGGGAGTTGCCCATGAGGGGTCCGGCCGGCGCCGAGGCCCCTCTTTTGTTGCGCGGGCGGCGGGGGCTTGCGCGGGGCGCGCAAGGGCAACATCCGCAGGGGATCGAAGCGGGGACGGGTCACGCCGCCGAGGAACCGCGCCGAAGGGGCTTGCGGCGGCGCCGAAGTGAACTTAGGGGAGGGGGAAGGCGGGCGCCGCCGCGCAACAGGTGGCGGCGGCGCGCAGAAAGCGCGCAAAAAGCGCGCAGCGCGCCCTCCCCTCGCGCCCCCCCCCTCCACCCTCCCCGCGGCCAGGTAGCGCGCAAAATCAGCTGCTGCGCTTGCCCACGCATGCGCGGTGGCGCCGCCGGCGGGGACGTGCCGCGGGCCTGGCGTGGTCCCTGCCCGTCGCCCGGAGTTGAGGATGGAGTTGTCCACGCGTGTTTTGCCAGCGGGGCGTGCGTGGGTTGTTTGGGTCGTTGGGAAGAACCGAGAGCCTTGTTCCGCCTCCCTCTGGAGGGCACTCGGCTTTTTTAAGGGGGTAAAGAAATGTCCACTCGTAGAGTTGGGGCGTCTGTAAAAACAGCGTTTGGTGTCTGCCTAATTCTTCCAGTTTTAAAAATACACACCGTGTACTTCATTAATTTTATGCATGTATGTGCCCCTAGCTGCTGCTTTTTTTTTTTTTTTTTAAATGTGTACTATTATGTGAGATATGACTCACGGCATGACACATCTACAGAGTGGGTAATCTCAACTGGAGTAATTCAGTGCGGAGGAATTTCCACATTATCAGATACGGACTATTCTCATACGATCTACTTGCTTATTGTATCTCAACTTCAATCTACGGGAACTTTTGTTCTAATACCAGTAAAGATGTCCTTTGCTAGTGAAACTTTAGCTATCCTGCACTAAAACCTTTAAAATTGGCAAATAAACCCAAGAAAATACAAAGTGGCATTTTGCTTTGAAGTCTTGTGTACCCATAATTGTGCAGAACTCTTCTTCAAGCCCTTTTCAGGTGTTTTTCAGAACGTTTCTCTGGAGGAGCTTGTACAACTTGAGTTCCAGTGGCGGGATCTAGTGTTGCATAAAACTTGTCATTTAGAAACGTAAATACACCTCATCTTTCTTTTTTCAGTGGTAGAAAACCAACTCTGTACATATTTCCTTTGCCTCATCTATCCTTTCGCATCTCACCTTCTCTTACACCTTGTGAAGACAGAACAGACCCTTGAGAAGATCGGGGCAGAGCGAGACACGCGTGATATTGCCACTTGGAGATCTGAGTGAACCCTGAATTAGGAAACCTATAATTTCATTTGCTCTCTACCTTCCCTACAACATGATGCACTTCATGCCTTCTGCTTTTCTTCTTGCTGTGTGCCCTCACGGATATATAATCCCCATGGTTCGACACCATATAAAGAAAATGTAGTTTGAAAGGGTTTACTGCCACAGGTTTGGGTTAACCTTGATCATTTCAATGCAACAATGCGACCAGAAACCTAGAAAGAGAGTGAGTTATGAAAAGGTTCAAGACTCCTCAAAGCTCCTGGCTTGGTAAGTGTTTCTAGTGATTATGGGGAGCGACGGGATTTATCTTAACTCACGCATATACTCACACAAACACACCAACAAATCCTGGGGCTGCTCTTTGTAAACTTTTTCAGATTGTATTTGTCTTACTCGCTGACCCTTTCATGTAATGATATTGTTGGGGGTTGTCTTTTTTTTTTTTTTTCTCCCTGAGTTGGTATCAGCAAAACTCAAATTACTGTAACTGATATTTGAAAATTCTCCCTGTGTCAAGTGAAGACTTATGGTGCTGAAATCAATAAGACTGTTTAAAATTCAAAGACCTGCAAATCGTTCTGTTTGTCCTTTGATAGGGCCTGGGCTGATTAAAATGCGACCAAGAAAGCTTAATTGCTGCACTAATTAAGAAGTCTTTAATTTCTTTCCTGGAATATTGTTTGAAGCAGGGTTTCTGTTCTGCTCATGTAACTGTTCAGGGCAGGTATTCTCTCTGTTTCTCTGTCTTTCTCTTTTTCCTTTTGACCATTTTAGTCTATGAAAATGTATGTTAAAGCAGTAAGATGTATTGACAGTGATTGTAATTTATTGCTCTAAAAAAGGACTGATACGGAGTTCGCTATTTTATTAAATTACAATTTTGAGGGCAGCTGTAAAGGGTAAAATGCAATTAGAAAATGCATTGTAGCTGTTGCGTTTTAAGGAATCTGAATACCTGACTGACAGGAGATAGACTAGCACATCAGCTCCCTCCCCCTTCTCCAGTTATTATTGATAATTAAATATTTAAATTCATTCAGAAAAAAAAACCCAGAAAAGTATTTATCTTCTGAACGTGTGTGAAGGAATGGACCGGGGGGAGGGGAAGCATACAGAGATGGGCACCTGGTAAGGTTGAATAGCGTATTACCGTGTTAAGTTCATCCACAGTATTTTTTTTTTTTCTGCATTTCTTCTGAATTTATTTTCCTGAGAAATACCTTTCTGTCTTGTGTTTTGTCTTACCCTTGTCTAGTGACCTGTTTTGTTCACCGGTTTCTGAAGAGAAGCAGCTAAATGATTTCACAAAGCTTTCTGTGTGATCAATAGAGTAATGTTTTAGGTTTAATCATGCTGCATTATAATTCTGACAAACGACCGCTGAGCAGAAGATTGTAAGGAAGGAGCAAGTACTGGCGAAGAGAAGGTAAGTTCTGTTGTGCTTTTAATCTCCCGGGTCTGGAGCAGCAATCCTCCTTTCAGGAGCAATCTGTTATTTAGAGGGAAGACACAGAGAGAGGGAGGGACCATATAGCGAATCCCCCCCTGCAACGCTCAGGAAAATAGGCTCATAGAAATGTAAGTCTGTGAATTGGGATCCTTTTTTTTTTTTCCCCACCAACATATTTACAAAACATTGAAAACACGATGGATACAGTTGAGATTGATGTGAAGGGTTGTACCAGTAATAAGAAACTGGATACTGCAGTGCTGTTTTTCTAATTGTTGCATTATAGTCAAATTAGCACAGACCTTGTCCAATACAAATACAAACTGGATTCCTTTCAGTGACAGGACAAGTAGATAACATGCTTAATAGATACAAAGGGAGATTTACCATTCCAAGCACGACGTCACGCTAATTATGTTTACTCTAATTGAAAGCAAGGTTTTGGGGAACCTGAAATTACTCATAGGATATTTTTAATAACTGAATAATAATAAAGTGCAGCAAACGTTGATCACAAACCTTTTGGTCTTTCAAAAATATATTGGAAAATTAAATGAAAAGTGGAGTTTGGTACAAACAATGCCCCAGGGCAAAAAACAACTAACACTAGATTTTCCAGTCCAGCCATAACACAAATCAATTTGAGCACACTTCTATGGCCAGACTGCCAGATTGTTATGACTGCTAATTCACTCAATCAAACAGTGCATTAGCACACCCGGCACAAACAGCTTTAACAATAGCATACACTTCTGAACAGTCCACCATATATCATGAAAAGTCCAGAATACGTGGCAAGATTGCTGTCACGTTCTGTTTACTGCAATTTGTATTTACGTATGGTGCCTGCTTAACACAAAAAAAAAAAAAAAAAAAAAAAAAAAAAAAGTGGAAGAATGGAAGCGAAGAAACTTCAGGAGCCATTAAAAATAACTTTTAAAGTCTTTACAAACGAGAACCTGGGGACGAGTTATCACCTGGGCTGATTGTTTTAACGTGCATCTCTCAGCTGGAGAGTTGGAAGCGGCGGCTGCACATCCCCGGCGCAAGGAGTGGAGGAGGAATTGTTGCGGGCTTGGCAGCCCGCACACGCCCTGCCTCACCCGGGCACTTCCAGCGCCAGAGCATCTTTTGCCGGCTTCACTCCCGGGAGTCACCTCGCTCGTTCCCAGGGTATTCCCCGCCTGAGTACAAGGGCAGGATTTAGCCCCAGAGCGCATCCTTCGGTTCTCCCCCTTCATCCCCAGGAGAAATGGGTGTTCTCTCCGGTGATGCTAACTGATGCACTGAGCGAGGGCGCGCTGTACTGAGAGATGCAATAACCGACGGCTTGGGAACCTTCTCATCCCTTCCCTCCCTCCTTCCCTGCATCCGACACACACACACACACACGTACTCGCCCACACCCACGCACAAGCGCATACATGCAAATTGCGCATCCCAAACGCCAATTAAGCTACTTGCTTATTTACGATTTATCCCCCCCCCCCCCTTTAAGTCGCTGTTCTGATTTGAGAAAATATGTTTCGAGGACACTAACTAAAATAATCCTTATGTTGATTTGAGCTTCTGGGTCACGTTGCGGCTGCCAGAGCCGAAATGGTGAAGCGGGTCGGGTTCCCTTCTGGGGCCGGATGGAGCAGGTGAGGGGGTGCTGCCTGGTGACATTCACCGCACAAGTGACAGCCACCAGAGACAGCCGCGGGACGGGAAGGAAAATGATAAACCAACTTTCCCCGCCGGGATGAAACGAGGGCTGGAACAGACGGGGAGCCCCTCTGTGATGCTCGAGTTACACTCGGGCTCTCATTAGAGGTCCTCAGTCCAACGCGTTAATTCACCTACCAACAGGTAGGAAAAGTCGCTCAGAGCAATAATTATGAAGCACAAAGCCCCTGCCATTGTATTATGTTAAAGCGGTGATCTAATGGGAGGTGCCCTTTCCCGTGTTTCCCCCCCGCTCCCCCCCTTACAGAATTAGTTCTCTCCGCCGCTCCATCCCTCGCTCCCAACCCAGGCGAATCGAAACACAGACGCTGGAGAAGCCGGCCCCGGGCTTAAGTGTTCCTGGTTTTCTAACACGCGCCCCGATCTCTGCCGGGTGCCAGGGGGCCGCTTGTCCTGCCCCGCTCCCGGCAGCGGCGGGGGAAGGCGACATCCCTCTTGTGTCCCCCCCCCCCGGCCGCGGGGCGAGGGGCGGCCGCCGCCGGATCGGGCGCCCGGCGGGGCGGAGGGCGGCGGCTCGGCGGCTGCTCGGGCACTAATTGTTTCCCTTAATAATAATAATTAAAGAAAAAATACGCTCTGGGTTCTTTTTTATATAGAATCTGACAGCTTGCGAGACGCAGCCTTTTCCTCCTCGAGTCACTTAGGTGAATGAAAAACATTGGGGGTGGGGGTGGGGGTGTTACCTTTATTATTCCCGTATTTCAAAAAAAAAAGCAGACAAATGTTTTAAATTGTTCTTTGATGGGGGGGTGAGGGGACGCCTTTCAAAGTCCGAGCCCTTGCTTGAAAAGTTTCAGCCCAGAGCGGAATTTTATAGCGAGTTATAAACTCTCGGTAAGAGGGGGGATGTTATAAATGGAAGTGCTGACACAACCTTAACTATAGCGTGTAAACGGCTATGCTATAATATCCATTAAGCAGAAAGAAAAATAAGATGGCTGATCAATAATTTATACAAAGAGTACCAACTGCAGACATAATAACTGTAATGTTTGCAAAGCAATCTCTCGCTCTCCAGGCTTAACAGTAAACTAGCGGGGCTGTTAATTTCCAACTCCCACAGATAAGAATACAAACAAATTACTTAAACTTGTATTTTTTTGCTCGATATTTTGCATGCCTCGGTAGGATAAAATAAAATTTAATTACGATGCGACTTGGACTGGTTGAGGAGCCTCCCTCCCCCTTTCCTCCCTCTGCTCCGAGAGGACCTTCTTGTGCAAAGCTCCGAGCGCGGGAGGAGGAACAGGTTGGTCGGACGGGCGTCGTTAAACGGGTCGACTTTTTGGGTCGTTCCTTCGGAGAGTTATTCATACATGGAAAGAAAATGAAGCCATTTAACTTCAAAAGAAAAGTTGCAGGGTTTTCCAGTGCCACGAGCTGAAACACAATACCCCCACCGGCACGATAAGCATCAGCTGTCAGGGGACAATGCACTGGGCGCTTTACACGCAGGAGGCTACCGGGGAAGGGGGGAGCGGGGGGGAGAAAATCTGCTTTAGGGGAAACCAGTGCGTCTTCCACTATCCTAAGCGGAGAGTGGGCGAGCAACTGTTATCTTCATTTGCATGGGAGCCTTATCTCCCATTTCCGTCTACTGTATTTAGATAGGAAAGCAGGAGGAACAAAGTCTGAAAAGTTGCTAAGTGGGCTCGGGTAATGTGGCGAGGTTGTATTTTTTTTTTTTTTTTTTTTGCATGTCTCTTGCAATACTACCAAAGAGATCCCTTCTTTGTTAAATACCGAGAGAGAAGCGTATCAATGGAGGCGATTTTTTAAAAAGCGCCCCCCCTCCCACCGCCCCACCCCAGCCTAGACAAAACAAAGTTGTGTTGCCAACCACACCACAAGAAGCTCAAATGGAACGTGGCGCGGTGCGAGCTTTGCTTTCGACAGTTTTCAGCCGGGTTTCTTGGGGACTTTCACGGCCGTTTTGCGCGGTACAACCGGAGCGACACCTTCTTTCCGAGCTGTAACGCGGGGCACTGCTTTGCGAGGTCCTGCTTAAAAGAAATAAATAAATAAATAACATAAAAAGGCAAAAAAAAAAAAAAACCCCAGAAAAACAAAAGGCAGTAATTTGCCTGCTTGCCTGCTGCTTGCTTTTCCAGTGACCTCTCCCAGCTCAGCTCCAGTAAAGCAAAGCAACGTGAACGACAACTGCCCGCAGGCTGCACAGGCGGACCCAGTCTTTCGTATTGAAGCAAGAGTTTTTGCCCCCCCCTTCCGCTCCCCCCGTGACCGGTTGGATGCAGCGTGGAATATCGTCGCCTAGAGAAACTTAGTAGAAATTGCAGCGCCCACTAGTGCCCGTGCGTGGGGGGGGGGGGGGGGGGGGGGGGGGGGCGGGGGGGGAGCCGGGCTGCGCATTCAGCGCTTCCCCCCCCCGCCTCTCCCCTCCGCCCCCCCCTCCCCCCCACGCTCCGCTCCCCTCCACCCCCCTCCGCGCCCCGCGGGGAAACGTCCTTCGCGGGGAAGAAAACGCGGGCACGACTGGGGGAAACGCAAAGGAATGAGATACGGACAAAACCAGGCTTAAATTCATCCTTATTAAGTGGGGGTGCGTGTGTGTGTGTTGTTGCTTCATTGTCTAAGTGGAAGCTTAGGAAGAGCAGAAATGGAAAAGTTGTCTTTCCCCTGCTTCGTCCGTCTCACTAAGCCCCCTCTGTTTGAGGAGGGATGTGAATGGAGCGAGTGTTTCATAGGCAGCATCCCTGGAAGTGTCCAAGGCCAGGCTGGATGGGGCTTTGAGCAGCCTGGTCTAGTGGGAGATGTCCCTGCCCATGGCAGGGGGGTTGCAACTAGATGATCTTTAAGGTCCCTTCCAACCTGAACCATTCTATGATTCTATGATCCTGACGCTGTCATTGTGAAAGTAACTGGAGGGGCTGCCCAGCTGTAAAGACTTGGTGGGAAACACAAACAACGCTAGGTACGTTCCTGAGTTTTGGATACCCACATGACATGCAATGCTGCAGAAGCTCTGCGAGATATTTTCATTAGGCCCCTTCTTTCTTTTCTTAGGTGTTTGGGGTTCTGTGTTTTTCTTTTTTTTTGTTCGAGTTTTTTTTATTTTTTTTTACTCACATTATGTTCAGAGATTGCTAATGGGCAGCATGTATATTTTCTTAGAAACTGTTCTTGCCTTGGAGATGAAGGTGGACTTTGCATGGAAGGCGACACACGGCCCTCTCGTTTGGGTAAAAGGTATCAAGTAGATAAGCTCCAGATACACTTTCACAGTGGCACTAAATGTCCCAAGTATTTGCTGTGTGTTGTTGTACTCTGGGATAATGGATAATGTCCCTAGTTGTATCCCAGCACCTATAATCGTGTCCAGCATAATACGATTTCTCATGCAGGATTCCAAAAGCTGTAAGAGGCACCTCCGAATTCTATCACACATCGCAAGTAGGTGGAATGGACTAATCTTCTAACTCCATCTTTAAAAGCTTTCAGTAAACCGTTGGCTCACATTGTATGAACTTCTTGAGATGCTAAGACCATGTCTAGCCAAGAAGGAAAACTGCAAATATGTTCTTGGGCTCAGTGTCTAAAATCACCTGGTGGATGATGAAAGGCAAGCCAGGAATTAACATGTCTCTCTTCTCTACCTCTATTTGGCAGTCACATCTTTTTCTTCATTGTTGCTATGCATTTCTTCATTAAGAGTAAGCACCTACCTATATGCTCAAATAGTTCTTGATACCAAAAATTTGTCACACGAATCCGTAAATATGGAACACACTGATTTTCTCTATTTTCACATTTCCAAAAAAGGACACTTATTTGAAAACAGGATAATACTCGGCATAGATATAAAACATTAAGAAAAAAGTTTCTGTATCTTTACGGTAGGTATAATAGGGATAGTACAGCCACGATAAGTTCCCTTAAAATATACACTGTAGAATTTTATGGATAATGGCAAAAGACTTTTATTGTGACTATTTTTTTGATTTTTTTTAAATAATATAACTTCACTGTTGTCTGTTCCTCTTCACTGCTCAGTAATTTACATGCAATTGAATTTTATTAGTATGAATACTGGACTTTAAGTTTATGTAAAAGTAAATTCTTGGAATATTTTTCCAATAAAAATAGACTTAGAAAGACAGCAATTCCTCAATACATTCTTAGCTTTAGGCACAACTGTAGATCTATAAGTAGGTACTTAACATTGAAATGCAATAAGCTGAGTCACAAAAGTACCAAAAAGAATAAAAAAAGAAAACAACATTTGATTCATATATTTTGAAAAGCAAAGGGAATTTTAGGGGAAAATCAGTGACTACATTCGAATAAGAAATCAATTTAAGAAAACAGTAAAAGTATACAAGGAGGTGAGTTACAGTAATAATATTTTATCCATATAAAATATTTTTGAGTCAAAAGTATATGCTAGCACATTTTATTAAAGTTTTTTTCTCCTAAACATGTGACTACGAACTTAAAATATAAACTTCAAAGCAAGAAAAATGAACTACCACCATCTAAGTTGCTTTAATCTAGCTGGTTAGAAAGAGTTTTAATTGTCGTGCTTTTGCTTAATTACACCCTTCAATCTGATGATCACTCTCAGGCAGTTGAGGATTATTCCATGTTCACACGTGAGGAGGGATAGGGCAACTAAGATCCGCAAAAAAATTCATGTGCTGTACTTATACTACAATTGTCGCATGATTTAATAGGTACTTAAATCCCTTAGTGCATAAGCTCATGTTGACACAATTCACCAAAGTGTCACCAGTGTTTCCTTTGCTGGACATATAGATGGAAGCCCAAATCTCAGTGTTGCTGGTGTTCTTGAAGAGAGAGTCCATGCCGAAACACCAACAGTCTGCTCTTGGGTTCCCTACGTTCACCCAAGCGGGGCTTCACGCAAGGTAAAGCTGAAATGAGGCGATTTGCTTCTGCATCCATATTTGCATTCTGTGGTACAGCTAATAACCAGTTAGGCAGGTCACTTCCAGGGTGGGAAACCTGTTTTCACACATCCAACTTCTATCGTTCCCACAGGACAAGAGAACTAAGCCAGGTTTCCCACATGGGAGCAGTGAGCACGAGCAATCAAACATGAGGTCTGCAATGGTGAAGGTTTCTCTGGTTCTTCCGTGGAAAATTTAGGCCAGTTGACCAATATACTACCACCAGGAGAAAGACCTCCAAGTAGACTCTAATACATCTCAGCTAAATGTTTGTGTCACCTCTCTGAGAAAAGATTTTAAGGGCAGAATTCAGCCACGCTTGCTGTTGGTCTGTAGAGCCTCTTCCCTGTCAATCCTGTGGGGTATCCCATGCTGGTAAGGAAGACCTTCTGTTCTCCACTGGTAAATTTGTCCTGTTTAGAAAATGAGGCTCCTTGAGTAGCTCAGATACTTCTGAAATGTTATCCAGTGGCTTTTACTTTCTGTTTTAAACTGTTCTGTCTACAACCATAAAGCTATATTCAAAACAAACATTTTCTTAACAGCTCTAAGTTTTATTTTTTACTATCAAGCTGAAACAATTACAAGGAAAATAATGCATATAGCAGTGTATATAATAACGAAAATGTTTTCTTGAGTGTTTTGTTTCCTATACTTGTTCCTATAAACTTAGAACTCCACGCACAGTTTACAAGTAAGGGCCAATAGCTGTGTACTTTTAAATACAGTGACATATAATGGCTGCAGTAAATACAGATTCGGAGGCTACGTTTATGCTAGCAAATTAAACTTGTCTGGGAACGTTCCTATGCAATAAAGCCAACTAGCACATGCATGGATTTGTAAACTCTTCTCCTGTCCAAAAGAGGGTAATGGCACCAGTCTGCCAGCTGGGAAGGGTCTCTGGGATGTGCAGCCTCCCTCTCCCTCAAACTGCGCCCAGGAACTGGTGTTTAGGATGCTTAAAGTGTGCCGGGGGCCATTCAAGTTTTTTAGTATAGACCATCATGTTCCAGTACCTGGGAACATTCCTGGCACTGTTTAATTTACTACTGCAAATGTAGCTTCAACTGTTTTATGTTAGGGTAACTGTCTTGAAACATGTATTCACAGTGGACACTTTCATAGGCACAAGCTCTTGATCTTGCAATCTTCAGATGGCCAACGTTCCTATTGACTTCTAGAAATGAAATCTTTTAAAAAAAAGAAGTTTCCTTAATTAGTGAGGAATTCAGCCTTGGCCTATAATTAGAAAAGAAAAAGGAAGTAAAATTATAACACAGGCGGAGCTCGCTAAAATGCTCCCTAAAACAATTTTCGAATGGCATTAAAGTATTACTCACTAATACAGGGCCTGCTTTATTAATTTAGCAGCCTGGACTAGAGATTCAGGTTTTTGTGCTCTCGTGCTTTTGTGCCGGCTATTTGAAGCTGAAAATGTAAACACGAATGCATTTTCTGTAAGAGACTTCTAGAAAAATGCTAGGGAAGGCAGGGCACATTCCTTGCTGGGTTTTGTGTCAGATTCTTTACAGTCAATATCAGTCCCAGAAACCAGCCCAGGGAAGTCAGAATCTGCTTGCAACAGGTTGACTGCTGTTGAGTTTATAAGGCTATTTGTTACTTTTATCGATAGGAACACCATAAAAAAGCATTATGCAAAGGGACAGATGCATTTATTTGTGTATTTCCCCGCAGTTAATGTGAACTAACATAGTACTGACCTGTTTGGGAGTCGCATAAATGCAATGTCTTGCACTTCTTTTTATAGCTGTGGCTTGTTTTGAATAGTCAGACAGATCTAAAACGACGGCAGAAAGATTATTCTTTAGAATTTTCACTTTGCCATTTACAAATCAATGACGTTTGCATCTGTCTTTACACATTAGTGAAACGGCCTGTAACGGAAGACTGTTTTACAGATCGAGCTGAACAACAATATTGAACAGAAAAGTATTGCTAGTTTTATTCAGAACCAGCAGATACTATGAATGATATACTTGACACTTCATAAATAATAGCACGCAAAAAATCGGGAAGAAAATTACTTTTCGGCTCAGTCTTGCAGTCAATTGATATTTTTCCCAAATAAGAATTTTAGTGTCAGTTTTGATAGTCGAACCCTCCAAAAGAGAATGAAATCTTCCTTTCTTCCACTTGAACAGCTTTCAGATTGCGATTACTAATTGGAGGTCTGTTAGAAAGATTTATTTGGGAAATGGTTGACTTTCTTTCTATGGCGTGTTTTCCCACGGCTAATGTTTTCAGTACGCATCTCAGAAACATTTTTTAATGACAAAACCCTTAATTATTGATGGGGGGGGGGGGAACCAACAAGCAACCCCAAACTTAACGCTCTTTAATTCATTTCAGTACTTATTGACCTCCAGTACAAATCCTAGCAATCTCCTCACGTCTTTGTGGAGACTATCATAATACAGAATGTAACATTGCTATTGCTTGCTGCTGAATCATAGCACAAAACTCGGTTAATTAAAAAGACTAGGCAAACAAAGTCCTTGCATCTGTGAGAAGTCTGATCTCGCTTTGTAGGCTCAGTTATTTCTCCGATAACCACCGATTATCTCTTTTTGCAGAAGCAATTCCAATAAGGCAAAGGTGCCCTCTGTAGGGGAGAGGCTGTAAATGATGATGGGTTGCTGGAGTTGTTCGACACTCGCAGAAAGCAACAGAAAAGAATAATTGCTGAGCAGTCTGGCTCTGAGAGAGACTAAATATTATGTATAAATGAAGCAGTGCAAAAATAGCAAAAAACCCCACGCCTTAAAATAAAGCTGAAAATAATACTCTTCACTGCAGATAACAGCTCACAGTTTCGTTAAAAGCCGCTCCAATGCAAAATGTGCAGTGCAGTGAAAACTGAGGTGCAGGAATCTCCTGAATAAAATGAAATATGAATTTCAGTCAAAAGAACTTTATGGAAACAAGAGAATTCAGAAAGCAACATGCTTAAAAAGTCTCTGTAGTATGGACTCCTAGAAAGTTTACCACAAAGCAGATTCATTAACAGTCCCAGGGGGTTAGCATATTGCTTGCTGAGAAATTGCTTTTGTTAGCATGCCCACAGACACATCTTAGCTGGTGTGCAGAATCTCCAGTGGCTATTTGCAATTATTTGGGGAATTCTTTCCTCAATTTATAATGGCAGCTAATGCCAGCCCAGAGAGAGGCAGGGAATCCGACGCTAGTCGTAGGTCATTGCTTGTTATTAATTATTTTCTAGGCCCCACTTTTATAATCCATTACGATGACCTGCAGTTCTTGTTATCTTGATTTTCAGTCTGAAAATCTTTCTCTCTTTTTTTCCCCCGCCTTTAAATTTCTTTTTTCCTTTATTTATATATACATACGCTTTTGGATTGACAATGACATTGCTAACACATAGTAACCTGCGTAATGAACTGTAACATGGAATGGACAAAACCCTTCAGAATCATGATTTAGCCTCCTTTCGTCTTTACTAGAAAGTCAGAGAAGGAGCAGAAACTAATTCTAGTAGTTGGTTTGCTGTATATGTTGGGGTTACTATGAAAACCTCAACTGAACCGTAGTTTAGAAAGCGAAGATCAGAACCACAGAATGGCAGGGGTTGCAAGGGACCTCTGGAGATCATCTAGTCCAACCCCCCTGCCACAGCAGGGTCACCCAGAGCAGGTTGCACAGGAACGCGTCCAAGCGGGTTTTGAATGTCTCCAGAGGCGGAGACTCCACCACCTCTCTGGGCAGCCTGTGCCAGTGCTCTGCCACCCTCAAGGTAAAGAAGTTCCTTCTCATGTTGACGTGGAATTTCCTGTGTTCCAGTTTGTGCCCGTTACCTCTTGTCCTGTTGCCGGGCACCACTGAAAAGTCTGGCCCCATCCTCTTGACACCCACCCTTTAGATATTTGTAAGCGTTTATCAGTGTTGTAAATATGCAGTCAAATCTGCTTCTGAATATGACTGTAGAGAGAAGGATAGGTTTTGATCACCTGTGGAATAGTTACGGATAATAAGTTTTAAAACCTGCAGGTTGCTAAAGGTGTTTCAGAATTTTTTCTAGTCTATATCATTAAAAAGGTTGCTTTTTCCTAGCTCATAGTGTCGAGACTGACAGTCTTTCAAAAGCAGGGTTGAAGGAAAGGGAGAATGTAAACCTACAACATTGCCTTTCCTAATCACAGATTCCGGTCAAAGAGAGCTTGTTACTTTCTTTACCCACCGTTGGGAATACTGGTATGAGGGACATGTCCCATGTTTTGGACCATGTAAATGTCAGATTAATGCTATCTTTTGTTTTAATTAATATCTGAAACAGTAAGCTCTTTTCCTTCAATCCATCAAATAGCATTGGACCTCCCAGCCTCATTTTAAGAGAAGTAATTTCACTACACTACTTTTTGATCTTCAGGGCATGCTTCCAAGTCTATTTACATAAATAAACGTTTGGGGAATGACTGAGATTATGGAGCTGTGTGGACTTTTGATGTGCCCTTTTCATATCCCTTTGCTTACCCTGTGAATCAGATCTGACACATAGCAGGGTATTCGCTCTACCTTCTCTCACAGCCAAAATTAATGCAACTCAGAGGACAAACGTGAGGATCCCAACTCAATGGGGAAATGCTTGTAGGTGCTGCCATACTATGTGAGTGTCCTTCACGGGACAAATCCTCATGACTGTGTTTTTTCCCCGACATAAAGCGTGTTTACACTGTAAGATCTCTGAGGTAGACACCATCTTACCCTGCTTAATTGTTGCATCTTTAACGAAAATCCATGGTCATATTTAAATACCTACCCTGAAGTGTGAAAGTAACCTTCATGTAGGTCTCTTTAAAGTCTTTCTTGGCATTATCCAACCGTTCAGCTAAACACAGGACAAACATCCAAGGCTATTTTTTCCTTTTGCTAGATATCTTGCCTATGTCTGAACATGCAAGCTGGATCCTTCTGGTTTATTGTATTGATCCTTCCTGGTCCTTTTGTAAGACTGTATTTGCCGTTACAAATGTATTGTACTTTTTTGAGGATGTGTAATAGATTTAATTCTGGAAAAGCAATACTTTTCAAGCTTTTTTTTTTTTTTTTTCTCCTTAGGTTTTCTTCTTTTAGATTTTTCTTTCCAAGTAGAGGCTGCCAGTTTCTGAGATTTACTCTATGGCAGCTGCTTCCAGACAGCACTCACACAACCTATCTTTAGATGCTTTGTTTATGTGTCAGAGATAGGAGTCTGGTCTCCTTGTACAGTCAATGAAAAGAAGTATGCATGTTTAGTGCAGAGATTCAAAAAACCTAAACTATAAGCCCTAAGCCAATATTATGAAAAAAAGTCCTAGGTGACCTGAGACATGCTTCTATCACAAGTGGACTGTAAAATATGTCAATTTTTCCTTTTAGACTAGGTAATTTCATCAACCACCATTTTCTTTGTATCCATTTTGCTCTTTATTGCGCTATATTTCAGTTGCTGTGACCGTGTTAATTTTTTAAATTCTTTCTCATTGACTGAACTTTTTCTATCTAGTTTTAAACAGTCATGATCAACCCTGACTTGAAAAAAACCCTATAGTAAATCTCAAGATAAGATTTGTTATTTTCTGGTGTCTTTGTCCTCTTTATTTTTTTCTTTAAAATTATTTGAGCATTCTGTAGCATACAAATCAAATTTAACTTACTTAGAATCATAGACTTGCCTAGGTTGGAAGGGACCTTTCAGATCACCTAGTCCAACCATCCTGTTACTGTAATTGGCTTGACCCTTTCTTTCCAGTTTAAGGTCATGGAAACTGTAAAAGCAAAGTGGCATTGCGCAAAGTCTAAAATATCTGTTTGTTTGGTTTTTGGGTTTTTTTTAATCTTTAATTTGTATAGTTTTATTAATTTTACTCAGCTATCTGCAGCTTTGAGACTGCTGCCCCCAGCACTTTTCTTGAATGGCTGCCAACTGTCTTTGGGCTCTGTGGTCTAGCATTATACTGCTTGGCCCCAATCCTGAAAAATTTATACACTTGAGTAATTTTACGCATGAGAGCAGGCCCATCGACTATTGATGCATAACATTATTCGGGAGTGCAAGCATTTTCAGGGCTCGGATGATTGTTTTGATTTTCCTGGTCAATCATTGCAAAGTACACGTAATGGGATTTTTTACCCAATTCCAGAATATTTTTTTTTTCCTCCTCAGTGTCTGTAACCTGTCACAAGTTTTGTACAGTTACATGAGTTTGGAAATAGGTTGGGTGGCTTTAATGATTAAATCTACTCTTCATTTTGTATTTGTAGCAATGATGCCCACAAACATGTTAGTGTCTGGCTGGGCTGGATGTATTACGGCTTCTTAAGTATACATAGCTTTTTTTTTTTTTAATTTTACACTGCAGATGAGTGAACCAGCAGTAGCTGATTCCCATAGCCCATTCCCATCCCATAACCCGTTCCCATGAAAATGAAGTAGCTATCAGGTCAAGCTTTGGAGACACTTATCACAACATCCATAACTAGCCGTATAAGTATATATGTGCCTGTGATCCATTTATTCATTTAAAGGAATTCCAGCTTTTTGTTAATTTACTACATGCTTCTAATGCCTTCTGATTGCATCATTACCGGACTAGTCTTCTTGCTTGATTCTCTAGCTACAGAGGATCAAGAGTATGTAGCCCAACAAATATTACAGAGCAATTGCTATAGTTATTTCTCTTTCTCTATGCCCATTTTTTATTACTGCCATCCCTTTACTTGGCCCCTTTTACTAGTAACTAGTAGCTGAACCTCCTCATCCTTTATCTATATTAAACAAAGCACATCAAAATGTACAAGGACGTGAATCCCCAGCTGCTATGAATCTCTGGATTCTTCTGAGTCAGCAAAGCAATGTCACTTTTTACTGGCTGAGAAACTAGTTGAATAGATGTGAAAGCCAGATTGCTACTCTCTGCCTGATGTTCAATATTGATTTCAACTACTTTTCCTTTTGCATTCCTTAAATACCATGCATTCACTTCACGTCCTTAGTAGAGTGCCCCTTCTTAAATTGTAATCTTCTTGAGAACCTAAATACTTCTTTATTGGCCACTGTTTTTACTCTTTGAAGGACGTCGTGTCAATCTCATCCTTATGCAGATCTCAGTAATATATAGTATTCCCTTCAGAATTTTTCCCCAGTACTGTCCATTTCCTACCAAAAGCTCATCAGTTTGGGAATAAGCAGTCTACATACCTAGACAAAAGAGGAACAAAGCTTTAGGCGATAAAGCCTACTCAATGTAAGCTTTCTTCTGCAATTTATGCTACCTCTGAGATGTCTATCAACTTTATTTTGCTTAGATATTTACGACTTGTACATATTACAAAAAAATCTGCTGATTTCACAGATATATATATTGCTCCTTGTGGAACCCAAAAAAAGGATTTTTTTTCAAATTTACATTCAGCTTCACTTGCAGTGTCACAGTATGATTAAACACTGATGCTTAACACATTTGTCCATGAGCTTGTTTTTGAGTATGTGACTAGCTTTAATAATTTCTCAAGCAACCATTTCAGACTCTCAAATTCATTGTTTCAGAGTATTTTTTTAGCACTTTATTTTGCATTGTGGTCACCAAACTTTTGTAGTGGTATTGAGCACACAAAAAATTATTGATGTCGAAGTGATGAATATTGGGAATACAACACAGAAATCCTATCTCAGGTTATATGGATAGTGTTTTGTCATGTTGATTTATTAGTTAGATCTGGACAGGGCCTTATCTACCTTTTTGATACATTTATCAGAAAGCAATAGAAATGATACGGTTATTGAACTTTTATTTTGTAACGCAGTTACATATTTGTGTTATATCTTTTAAGTACTGTAGGTGTGTTTTGAGATTGAAGTTACAAAAAACACATTTTTAGGTAACTTTATGGAGATTAAGAAAAGCCTTCTGCTTTCAGAAACTGGTAGAGTTTGCTGACTGGGTCTAGACTGTCCTACTTTTGGTCCTCCCACTCAGACTTCTAGGGTCAGGGTAGTCCACTACTGCAAGCGAAGGACTATTAGCCTTTTGTAAACAAATATTTTCCTTGTAGATACAGCTCCTCTGCAAGCGAGAGGGAGGGTAAGTGGGGAGTTAATAGAAAATAAATATTACAAAAATTATGTGTAGAACTGTGGTCTTGCTGAGCACAAAAAGGAATTAAGAGTTTTAAGAAAGCTGATTCATGGATGTTTAATAAAATATCCCTGTAACCTTTGCATGTTCATTCATTTCTCCACTATTATTTCCCCTTATATATCAGAATGTAATACAGGAGTAGTTTAAGGACCTAGAAGCTCAACTGTGGACTTTCAGAATTAAGGTGTCAGGTTAGGAGATTAAAATAATTTGTTTAATCACAAATACATATTTGACTGGGTTTTTATCTTTCTTTGATATTTTTGCACACCAATGTGTTGTTATCTTTTGTCATGAGAGTTTCGTGAAAGTTTATTTTGGGTTAGCCGATTTTTTTTGGATCAAGCCCTTTTTCACTAAGGTTTTCTTTTTTTTTTTGTGGATAGTATTGACCTTTTTTTGGAAGTACCGTTGACTCATCCTGAGTACAGTTTAAAGGAAAAACATTTGACCTACTCTTTTATTTATCAAACAGAATTTGTCTGCTTCTGTAAGTTGTGTATACTTACTGCTGTGTTGTATCACACAGGAAATTATTTTTGCTATGATGAAGAGCAGCACAAGTTGTCTCCAGTTGTTGAAGTCAGTGAGGTCACCCTTTCACAGTATCCCACTCATGTTTCCTTATTTCTGTTATTCAGAAAGGCTTTTCCTCTCTGCCTTCCTAGATTTCATTAGGCACATATATCAGTTTCATCAGGGAGGTGAGTCAAACGCTGCTAGTATTTCTGCTGTAATTTTACATCCTGCTGCTTTGTTGTTTTCCAGCTTCTTGCTTGTAACTTGTCCTGAAATCCCGTTAGGGCTGAGATTAGTTGTGTGGTTTCAAATATTCCATATTAAACTGTGGTTGAGATCAGTAGATGCTGTTAATGATTTCTTTTAAAGAATCTCCCCATCTCTTCTGTTTCAGCAATGAGAATCTTCCTCCTTTTCTTTTGATTGTCCCATTTTAAACTTTGCTTGCTCAAAAATGCTATATGTTTTCACAGTATATCATAGCATACCATGTATTTCACAGCTCTTTAAATGTTCTTTTCCCATTGAGGCACTGTATTTCCATTCTTGCTGTGAGAGTACTGATACCCGGTTGTGACAGCTGAACTGGGCACGTTGCGCCTGTGCATTTCCCTTTTTTCTTTCAGTTCGGCTTCCTTTGCCTGATACGCCAGAGTAAATCTAATCTTAGGGCCAGGTTGGAATTCCTCATACCACCCTTTTGTTTTCAGTTCTGTAGTGTTGATCTTTGTCACTTCCTAATCAGAGGGTATCTTTCTTTGTTTTATTTTTAGTTTGGCTGAGCAATGGTTGTAGTCATCGCTGACACCTGCTGCCAGGCATGCTGTTGCGCCTTAGACACATGACCTGTCTTCAGATGATGCCCTTGTGGTCAAATTTTTCTTTTCCTATCTGAAAAATTTGACTTTTTACTGTGAAAATGTGGAGAACCGTATATCAGACACCAAATATTATTCATTGAGTCATCATTTTGCTTCATGATTCCGCATCCCAGTTTTCCCTTTGCACTGTCCTTTCCATGTTTCTTGCATTATAATTCAATATTGAAGTCATCCCTCACAAAGAAATGAGTTGCATTCTGGTATTCTGTCAGTAACAGCTTGGAGGCAGCTGCAGAATCATCTTTGCCTTCAATGCTGTCTTCCTTTGTTGGAACGCAACACTATTCAACATAACTTTATTTAGGATTATCGTCTGGAATCTGGTGTATGTGGCACACTGCTCTATAGGTTTCCAAATGCTTAGTGGCATTTTTTGCTGTCTTTTAGAATAAGTACTGCTCCTTCTTGATCTCTCATTGTCCATCTCTTCCTTGGTGAAATGTTTATTCTTTTGTTTGATACACTTTATGTGTCTACTGTAAAATGCATTTCTTGCAGTCACTTTTGGTGTCCCGACTAATAATAGAGTGGCTTATGTCTATTCTGCTTAACTCTGGTCCCATCTAGAAAAGACTGACCTCATCCTGACTAAACAGTACTTAATCATGGGTCTCCTCTGAGCCTCAGGTACTTTCCCCTGTAGCCTAAGATGTAATTTTGGGGTTTTTTGGGGGATGTATTTCAGTTCAAAAAGGCATTAAGTAATGTGATAGTTGTGTAAACCGTGCATTATATGAAACTAAAGGTGTGTTGGGTGAACTAAAACACAGCATGGAATTATATGGCAATCTTTGACAGGGCAAAACTTTTTAGGAACGTTGACAGAAGACGCCAAACCAGATGCAGTCTCATCACTGATATCTACTGAAAGCACTGCTGAGCAATCCCCAGAACTACATCGGGTTTTTTTGTTTTGGAGGGATGTGGTCAGTTAGCCTTGGCTGACAGTCAAACACCCACCCAGCTGCCTGGTTATTCCCACCGGTCACTGGGATGGAGGGAGGGAGAAAATAGTAAGAACAAGAATGAGAAAACTCATGAGTCAAGATAAAGGCGATTACCAATTACCACCATGGGGAAAACAGACTCGACTTGGGAAAATTAACTTATTTTATTGCCAATTAAAATAAAAATGTAACCATTAATTTGTGTAGTGGGAAAAAAACCAAGATAAACATTAAAACAACACCTTTCCCAGGCTTAACTTCACTCTTTCACTCCTGAATCCCCTCCCCAGGAGGCGAGAGGGGATGGTCAGTACATAACAGTTACTCTCTGTTGCTCCTTCGTCACGCTTTCCCTTGCTGTGGCAGGGGCTCCCCACAGGCTGTGATTCCTTCAGGAGCATCCATCTGCTCCCCCGTGGTCTCTTCCACAGGCAGCGGTGTGAATATCTGCTCTGGCACCATGGAGTACCTCCTCCTCCTCTCACCCTGGTGTTCCTCCTGCCGTTTCCCACTCTATTTTTTCCTCCTCCTCTGCCTGTCCAGCGTTTTCTGCCCTTTCTTAGATACATTTTTGTGCATCTGTCACCATTTTGGCTGACGGGCTCAGCTTTGGCAAATTTGATACAGGGCTCACAAGAGCTTCCCGCTCTTTTAGAGCACAGATTTAAGTCAGGAAGGATAATCTAGGACACTTAAAATGGAACTACATGCCTGTGCTCAGGCAATGGAATTGAGTCCAACTTCTGTGCAAATAGGAGGCCTTTGAAGACCTCCAGAAATGAAACTTCTCCACTCTGCTTACCTAAATTAAAATTGATATTCATAATTAATTGATCAGCACATGATGGTTTAGAGAGTAAGATTATTTGTATGATTTGCCTCTTTTCTGGAAGTACAGATGATCATATTTATGATATACAGCAGCTTTAATCAGATCGAAAGCAATCACATTAGGACATTATTTGAGCATATAATTGCCAAAAGTATTGCTAGATATTCCAGAAATTGTCTATATACTATTACTTTTTCTCATTTCTTTTTATTGTATATCAGATGATCAGTGATACCTGGCCTCTAAAACTGCAGCTCTCAGCCTCCAGCTTCCATTATCTTGTTCCTCACAGAAGTATGGGAGCAGGACAGAGCATCCTCTTCAGGAAACTTCAGGGAGAAGGTTTTTCTGTATCTGCTATATGCACCAGTTTTGAACTTCTAACTTCAGCAAGCTTAATGCCTATGTTTTCTAGAATCACAACAGGAAGCATAATCCAGTCTCCAGATTAAGACACGGAAATGAAGACATCAACACGGAGATGCTACACGTCGTTTAAGTTATCTGCGTGGCACACGTGACATGTGACTGTGTCCCTCTAGAGAGGCAGAAGGATGGCAGGTGGGGACACCCCGTTGCAGCTAAAATAGCCCTGTACACCTTGGTTTCCACAGCTGAATCCTGCTCTCTATCTCTGCTGACTATGATGGAAGTTTAGGTGCCTAGGACGTAATTTTATTGTTCAGTTTACAGATTTACTCCCATCTTGTGTGCCCAAGGACGTTTAAGACATTTGCGGGTAGATACGGCACAAGATCTGCAGGTAACACGTGACCTCTCAATGCAGAACCTGAAGGCCAGGGGAGATAAACCACACCATTTAAAATGACACTATCCATTAGCCTTCAAGCTACCACTGCACTCCCTTCTTTCGCATATAGTTGCCTACAGATAGATAGATACCTATATATAGGTGTCTTCATCTCAGGCTGCATCCCACCATTGCAAATCAGGAAGGGAGAGGTTAGAAAACCTTTCGAAATTGCTTTCAAGTGTTATTTCCATGCCAGCTCCAAATTTTGAAGGCAGCAGGTCAGCCACCATTCCCAGGTGTCTCTGTTGATCCATTAATGGCAGTCTCAACAGTAATTGCTACTCAGAACTATGAATAGGCTTTTGCTGGAGAAACTCTATAGCTGCTGCACATTAATATGGAAGTCAAAATGAAAAATTCAGAATGCTTAGCTAAAACCTGCAATGACTTTTAACCTCTTTTATTATCAGTTTTACGTAGCAACAAGTACACTATACAGTGCATGAAGAGTTTAAGTGTTTTCTCATACAGCAACTTTTAGAGTATAATTGATTCTAAAGAAACAAACAATCTGGAAATATATATAATACAGCTTTTAAGCACTTGATTATATAAAAAAATCCATTTCACATTATGTGACCTCATTTTGAAACCCAATAGCTGAAGAAAGTATGTTATGAATTTCCAATACAAGAGAAATTGTTGTTTACAATCTATATTGTGTGAGATGTGTACTTGCATTTTAACTATAGTGTTATGTATTTGTATAATTGTAAATGTGAAGGTCTTATCATTGCTTTGGTCTCGTATTTTAGTGACTAGAATCGCATAACCTTTGCAGCTCTAAATTAGGTAGTCTTCTGCCTCTGACGTCAGTTAATATTTAGCTAGTTTGTGCCAGGCTTAAGCATGGGAGAATGGTTTCAAGAATTTTTATTTTGCTTTTACGCTGTGAAGAAACATTTTGCAGAAATTTGTGCTTTTCTTTCAAGTCATATTTACACAAATGTCAAGCATGAAAATGATCTAGAAAGAAATTTTCATTCATCAATATATATTCATTTATTCTCTAAACTTAAAGTTCTTATAGACTTTCTTAGAAAGTCTTTTTCACCCACCAGGTCTCCACTTTCCCTCTGCCTCTGTTTTTGCTTACCTTACTGTTTTTCTCATGTCAAAATCATATTGCCTGTCCTCTAATATATCTCCTTTGTTGGAGATGGAAACATCTATATTATTTCTTTATATGCAACTGTTCCATCTTAGTTTTACATTTCTTTCCCTTCCACTCGATCGATGGCACTTTCGACATTGTCAGCTGGCCAAGTATTTCACGCAGATACAGCAAGTCTCACTACCCTGAATGAACACACTTAGGATCGTGTTTGCAGCTTCTGGGTTCTTGGACTTGGATTCAGCTAGCCCAGGATCAACTGCAAATCTTTAAATCCCAGGCAAGTCTTAGTAACGCAAAAACAGAAGGCAGCAAAATAAAGACATTCACCCAGTAAAAACTGTCGAGCATACTGGCTGGCTAGATTTATAGTGTATTTCTCATGTGGGTCTGAGACATGCCGTTTGGATACAAGTATACTCTCTGGTTTACATAAACAAACTTTGGGGCATGATATGGGACAAAAGGTTGGACCCACACTAGCCGTGGGTGGGGAAAGACTCTCAGTACACACTTACCAGAGGTGCGAAGGGGATGTGACATACCCAGCTAAATCAATGTCTTCCCTTCCGGGGACTCGTGGGTGGTGGTGGGCAGGCAGCATGATCAGGGAGATGGCCAGGATCACATCGCACAAGGGCAGATGGAAACCGAGGGCAACTACACCTTTAACCCGCAGCACACATCGCCTTAGGGATACACTAAACCTGCCGTGGGGATGTGTGGGGCCAGGTCACACGGTGCACACTGGGTTCAGTCTTCTCCCTCCTGGGGTAGAATAAAGATAAAACCAAGAAATCTGGTGAAAAACAGGGGTGGGAAAGAAAGCTAATAGGGATAGATGATATGAAGCTAATTGGAAGAGGGAGTTATTTGTTCCATTTGAACTAACTTGATCAAAGGAGAATTCATGTGAGTTTTGGGTAAGGTTTATAGCAGTTCTTTTTTTTTTTTTTCCTCTTTTTTTTCCCCCCAAAAAAACCTCCTTTGCTTATCTGGAGTATTAACTTTCCATTTCCGCTGCTGAAGCAGATGTTTTGCTTGTCGCAGACATTAAGGCACTCTTTATGTGCAGTTACTGAATTCTTTTCTAAAAGAGCATTTTAAATTTGACAATGTTTCTTACATTTTTAAAGCAGTGACCTCATTTTGAAAAGATTTTTTTCCAATACATATGTCACTACTGGAAAAATATTAATCTGCAAAACTTAGTATAAAATGTCTCCATTTATTAAACATCTCCTGTACAGACATCAGCTGTCACAAAATCCAGTCATACATCCTTGTGAGTCCTGGCATTCTGAAAAGGGTTTGTTTCGAGCAGGAAATATATTTTCTTTGTGGTTTTATTAAAATAAATATTTAAACAAATTCCAACAGTTAAAAATGTCTTTGCAAAGCACACCCTAAAGGACTAGAAACTAAATATTACTATGCCAACAGAAAGATTAACTCAGTAAAGTAAACTCAGCCCAGATTCATCCCCCTTATGCCCAGACCCATCACCTCGTATACGTCACATTGACCACTTCTAACATTAGATGTTTCCTAAGCAAACGGCTATCTAAAAATAGCAGAATGGAAGATGAATATTGAAAAGTGGTTAGAGATGTGAATACCTTATTATTCTCCCATTCTTCTTCATTTTAATGGTTAAATGCATACATTTGATGCAGTTTTATATTTTTGCTTTCACGAGTTTCAATTTCCACTACCCTTTGATCTTTTAAATTACCTTTTTTGGGGCAGTTTAGGAAATTTCACAGAAAAAAATTAATCGTTCTTTCCAGAAGAACTACCGATACAATAGATTTTAAAAAAATGTTTGTGAGGTAATCAGAGACTTTTCTAGTGATGATATATATTGCAAAACACAACTGAGAGTAGAAAGTCAACACAGAAGAGAACTGGGTATTCTAATATGCCATTCACTGTATCTAGACATTAGATTTTTCAGATAAGCGTATCAAGCAATTGCTTGCATTCTTCAGTTGCTGATGCCATCTTCAAGTCTCCCTACTCGAGCTTTTTTGTTTGTTTGTTTCCATCCTCTTTTTTTCCCATCACACAAGCTGGGGTTTATTTGAATCTTTTTCTGTGAGATGTTTCAAAATGCTATGCTCCTCTATTTTACGCAGTAATGAGGTTGCCCCGTCTCTGACCTTGGAGAGCTAGCTTGGACTTCCTATATGATATATTTTTGGAGGAGATCTCTACCCCCGATTAGGGCTAATGGGTGCTGAAAGAGTTGTTTTAAGTTAGCTCTTTGGGAAATCTGGGCCTTTGGTTCCCAGAGGCTGCAGTTGTTTTGGGGAAAAGAGAAGCAGAAAAAGAAGGAAAGGAGAGAGAAGGAGTGTTTTATGAACACTCGATAGCTAATATGAAGTCATGTTTTTGCTTTAAACAGCCATTCGGCTTCTTGTCTTGGATAATGAATACAGCACGCATTCCCCATAATTATAGCACTTACTTTTTCCTGTCCAAACATTTTGAAACAGCTGAAGATTCAAGAAATAGTCAGTCTAGAAACCCTGTAACAGAGGGTGAGTGTATGACTTTAGTCAAAGGAGCTAATCCCTCTGTGCAGTCTTCCAATTATGTTTCTTCGCCAGTAAGTATTGCTACCTTATTTTATCCAGAATGAATTCTATTAAATGAGCACTCATCAAGTTCCAATCTTAATTAGACTCTAACAAAGCCAAACAAACAAATCACTTTGCTTGGATAAAGGCGTGTGGGATGGAGCGCATGAAAAGAAGAGGTTATACATTTAAATTGTTTTACTTTCTTAACTGCTATAGGTGCTACAAAGCAACAGATATAATTTATTACAGCCTTTGATGGTCAAACACACTGAGTTGAATTACGATCACAAGATTTCATGCAATTCTGTACCGTTGCCTATCTTTGTGGGTATCTAAAGCTGTTTTCTCATTTTGCTTTTTTTCCCCTCTTCTTTTGTACATAGAGTTATATTTTATTTCAGCTATCAGATGACAGCTACTGTGTAAAAGTACTTGAGTTCCCTTACATGGTTTGTATCATCACCAGAAATCCTTGATAAAAATGCAGCCTTATTATATGTGCAGTTTATTCTCTCCGTATATTTCAGAATGTATATCCTGATTTGATATTCCAATATATATAATCAGTCAGTACTTTCCTTTCATGTTTTCTGACAGAAACACAGGCAGCGTACCAGGCAATTAGTCTGAAAAATGATTCCAAAAACAGCCTTACTTCTACCCTCACCCCTTATATGCTTTGCTGATATGGGATGTTTTTGGTTTTTAGGCTCTTTATTTGTGGATTCTTTTTCTCTTCTTTTTCCTTCTAATTTTTGAACAAAAGGGTCATTCACTTAAGTACCTGTTGTTTGCTCCTTGGCTCTTGCCTTGAAATAAACTCATCTCTGGAAATAAAAAGCTTTTTTTTTGGAGAGAAACTGCCTGGTTTTAGTCTTAAGAACTTTATTTATTATTAGCCTTATAATGGAAGGGCTTTATAAATGCTAATATACAAAACTTCATTATAGTTCTGAGGCACACATAACAAATACTCTGTATTATAGCTTTACGATCCTTATGGTGTGTGTCTACAGGACAGAGGAACGAGACAGCAAGTTCAGAATATGTCTCCCCTTCATAATTTCTCTAAATGTGTAAAAACTTTAACTTCAAGGTATGCGCTTCCTTTTCCACATTTATTTCCTAGCTTCCAAAACCGAGTTTTAACACAACCTTTTCATTTTCCTCCCCACCCTCCGATGTAAAAAATATTTTAATATTCCAACTGTTCTGCATGCAACAACATGCATACAACAATAAGTGAAAAAAGGGCTTCTTAAAACATGGTCCAGATTTGTGAAGAGCTTCGTGGTTCACTGAACATTTTATTTAATATGGAGATTGTATTCAGAGTTGTTTGATTTGCAGAAATAACAAGCCCAAATGCTTCAGTTTCTAATGGTAATTAGTTTTCAGCCTAGACAGTCTGTTTAGTTATATATTTACTACCTTGTAAAGAACTATCACAACAAGCCCTAAAGCATTATTTGAAAATTAATAAGCTAAGGAAAGAGGAAATTCTTCACTTTTGCATAGCAACACTCTCTGTATTCTACTTTTTGATTGCAAAATCCAGCTTTTCAATTATAGGTGTACTAAATTGTGATGCTTGAAAAACTATAAAAGGCAATTATCAATGTTTCTTAATACCATAAATGACTAACGCAAGTACGTTTTGCTGTAAGGGAAACAAAGGCTAGCATTGTGAACAGAATTCCTTTGCTTCCTGAGTCAGACTAGAATAAACTTTGATTCACATATTTTTGGTGTTATTTGCGATTAATATTAGTTTCTGCGGTGGTTAAAATAATGTACTACAGATTCCGTTGCAGTTTACATATTAGAAAATAAAGGCATATTATTTCTCCATGTTTTAAAGTTCACTTGGCTTTTGTGATGTCGGGCAAGGAAGCAGGCAAGAGGTTAGAGCACAATACCTTGCAGTGCTTCATATATTCCTGCCTTATTCTTATATAAAAAAACACATGAAAGAGTCACTTCTTCACCCAGGTATATCTTCTGTTCAATCCCTTGCTGCTTTTCAAAGTTAGTGGAAGAAAAGTCTCCTTTGCCAGATACTGTGTTGGGGTTTTTTTTTTGACTGGACTCTTCTTCAATGGCTCAACAATGGGTGAGCTCTCGGCGGCCGCGGAGGCCAAGAATGGCTCCATTATACTCACTCAGCGTGCTTTACCATTGATTTCTGCCTCTGAACATGGATAGAGGACACGCTTGAGCTGGCAGAAGGAATCACATCATGACAGAGACACCTCAGAAGAAGTATGCATTATGGAAATCTTCTTAACAAAGAGAGTTCCTCAGCGATCATTAGCATTAGAGGTTCTCTCAACTCTCTCTCACAAATGGCAATGGAAAGGAAAGAAGGGAACATTTTCAAATCTTGGAAAGACTGACCCTCTCCCTTTGTGTTGCTGTGTCAAAAGAGCTTTAAATGCCTTTTCATTCCAAATCAGTATAATTGCTTTTGTTCAAAACCAGGTCCAGGCTTCTCAGCAGTGGAGGCGAAGCAAAATGTGTACTCTTTCAAGGTCAAGGAACTAAGTCACTTACTTTGCTGCTTCTCATCACTGTCAGTGGTAAAATTAAGTTTCGTGGGGATGGCAGAAGACCTTCTGAGATGGAAAATTGATGAGATGGAGTGGAAGGCATTGGTGGAAAGCCAGGCTGCTGGGCAATGTGCAGCCTCACCGAGAGAGAGGAGCTCTGCCTTCACCCTCAGGGCCATACGGAGCTGACCCAGCGTGGAGCCGAGTGGGTAGACAGTGAATTGGTGGCCTCCTCAGGCTTTGGAACATGTGCAGCACTCACCTGAACTACCTGATCTGCAAGGCCATGGTTGCAAATCGTAGCCAAACCGCTTTAAGGGTTATGGCTTCAAAATGTGTCTGTGAGCCCCCCAGAAGACCCATGCCTCTTCCATCATTCCTTTCCTTTCCTTACCTTGCCTCCGCTCTTCTGCCTGCCTGCTCTCTGCTCTCGTCCTTTTCAATAGGGTTAATTTTCTTCCCGTTCAGCTCCCTGAAACAGATCACCAAAGCGTCAGGTAAATACCAAAAAAGAAAAAAAAAGAAAAAGGAGATAAACAAAAAGTAGAAAGCAGGAAAAAAGTATGTCCCTTGCCACCCTCACCTTCAGTAAAATTTTGCAGTTAAATCGGCTTAGTTATATTGTAAAACTACACACTAAGATGGCTCTTTTTTTTTCATTCTTCCCCAAAACCTTAGGCCAGAAAGGCCACTTCAGAACAATAACTAAAAATAAAAATCCATTGACAAGGTACTGAATCTGAAACCTCAGGAGTGCTGCTGCACAGAGAAATAAGATGCAGCTAGTCACACTACAGCTCTGTAAGTGTTTTCTAAGGGCACTCAGTTTGGACTCCTTCCCACCCCATTCTGAAAGTTACTGCTTCCTAGCAAAAACTGGTCTGAGCCAAACTGCTGGAGAAATGACAGAACCATCCCTAAACATTTTCTGAGAAGGCGCTTATTTTTCCCAGTGGTATTTGGTCTGGGCATTTCCCTGACAGAATTTACCAGGATGACAAAAGTGGTCATTCGTTTCTCCAAGACGCTTCCAGTAAAAATGTTTATTCACTGTAGACAATGTTTATTGTGTCAGAGAAACAGGAAATACAGACTTCATATCTCAAGATTGCATATTTTAACTTAAGTGTGCTTTCTGAAAGTCTGTGATTTCTGCAAAACACAAGAAAATCTCTTTAAAAATACTGAAAAAGCCCACTGCTTAGGTTCCAGGGGAAACATGCTAAAACTTAAACAATATGATACAGAATTACATCCTTTTGTTACATACATGATGATATTTGTTGTTTATTTAATGCTTTTAATAACAATGTCCATGGAAATATACAAACCAAAAGTAATTAGTCGTTTAAGAAGACTGAAGTTTTGCTGGTTTCTGTGATACATTCATGGACGTGAGTATGTGATGACTTGTTTTCAATACAAGGAAAAAGTGCTAGTAAGAACAATTAACCTTGGAGTACATTAATGCATATGCAAAATATAAGATGTTCATAAACAAGATAATAAGTATGTTTAAACATCTAGTTTTCTTATAAGACTTCAGTGAAGTCAGGCTGGGTTTTTAATATACTTGAGAAGTTAAAATGTGCCTGATGATGTTGTAATAAGGATAAATGAGAACAACAGTCATATAGCAAGGTATGTTAGGTATTGTTTGAGGCACAAACATTGTTTACCTGTTTTGTTTACAAAAACATTGTTTACAAAATCATACAAAATAGATACTGCATGAGTTAGAAATACCGTATTTAAGAGCCAAGTTAGAGAAGAAATTGTTTTCCTGAGAAAAAGAGTCTCTGTTTTCTGTAATTCAACTTGAATTTGCAGCCAAAAGGATTATGAGTCTGACAAAAAACTGTTGAGGTTTTCTTGTTAGACTCATATGAAGTTAGTAATAAAAACATTAAAGTAATATCTTGTTGCTTTTACCATGTAGGCACGCAATAATTTCTGTAATAGCTTTAATAAGTTCCATATGACTAGTTGGAAAGATGAACTTAATTAAATAACACATTATTGGTTTATCTTTTGCTAACAGGCAACACTTTGGTTAAAACTTTAGAACTGATTGGAAGAATGATGCAGAAGGTTATATCATTGTTATAAAATATCACAAACCAGATTAAAATGTTAAAGAATATTTATCATTTTCTATTATAGTCTATTGCACTTTTCCTTTCTAAGGTAAAGCTTTTTTCTCCCCATTTACATCAACTGAGCAGAGCAATGACTACAACAGTTTTAACCCCCTATATTCCTTTGTCTGAAAAGAAATTATATCAGCCCTTTCTGTCATTAAAACGAGGTTAGAGAATCAAATACGGTATGCGACTGCTCTGCAGTACCTTTCACTACAGAAATGTTTATTAAAAGAAGTGAGCACCTACCTGTCTTGAAATGTGCTGCTATAGCTAATATGACAAGATGAAAGCCTTTTTTCAAAATACGGTTTGTTTTAAGATTCAGAAATCTTAAGGTCCTTGCATCCAAAATCATTAGCACATGTTAGTTTTTCCTTAAGTTTTAGCAAGCACAACTTTCAGAACACACTCAAGCATACCGTATAGCTAAAATGAACAAATTTTGCAGAACCATATCAGCATGGAGAACTGAATTACTTACAAGTAAATTGGAAGTGGGAACTCTTACGAAATTCCTTCCTAAATTGAAAGAAGCCAAAGAAAATAAATGTTTTCTAAAACCTTGTTGCCTTTTTCCTACTACTAGTAGGGAAAATAGAATCATAGAATCATAGAATGTGTTGGGTCGGAAGGCACCTTTAAAGGTCATCTAGTCCAACCCCCCTGCAGTAAGCAGGGACAATAATACTGGCAAATACTGGCAAAACTGTGGGAAAACCAGTGACATTCTTGCTTTTCTTTCTGTTTGCCTGTTTACGCTATAAGTTAGCACTACAGTAATTTCTTAGTGCTACAGTAACTTCTCAGGAATGTTCAAGTCAAGAAAAAATTATCTGGAAATTAGAAAAACAATGGAGTTACTTCAATTTGTGGAATAATTTATAGGTGAATGACAAAAAAAGTATTTTTTAAAATCTAAGAACGTAATCATTTACTACTAGTAAAAGAAAGTGGAATACACTATACCCAGTCCTGCCATGAAGACAGTCTTTACCATCATTCTCCCTGGAGCAACAGGAATTAGGGAACAGACAAGCTAAACAGGGCTGCCACGTCCCTATCAAAACCTGTCAAGCCAAAATACTATCACTTTTGGGATGTCAGTGTCTTACTAAACTACTTAGCATTAATTGACAACTTCTCCAGTGTAAGAGACTTAATTGCAAAGTTAGCACAACCCCATAGTTTGAAGCAGCAGAGCCCAAATGTCAAAGCTGGCAGTTGTAAAAATTAGTTAGCCTAGCAGAAGACAAAATGCAGAAGGTGAAAAGTTCTTCCTGTCAGGGATGACTACACACAGGCTTGACTGAAAGTCTGTCCTGGTTCCTGTAGTCACGAACAAACATGGCCCATGTTTTGCCATGGCTATCTTGGGAAATATATTGAGGAGACTGCAGAGAAGAGGTTCATGGCTACGGCTGACAATTTCCAAGGACCGTCTGAGTCCTGCATTAAATTCCGCATGTTAAAGCAGTTCCTGTTTCAAAGAACAGGACAAAGTTTGCTGCCAGAGCAGAGAACAAAGAAGACAACCTATTGGGGTGTGTGATGAGCTGTTGTCAGAGAGGTTGTTCTTCGAGGTACTCACAGCCTGTTTGGGACCTTGCTTTTCTCTCCATAGTGTGAAGCTGCAACTGTACTCATATGATTTTTATTATGATGATATTTCACACTTCATTGGTCACGAGAATTAAATATATCCCAATAGAGGATCAGGGAAGTTTGAAGGAAACCCGGTCAATTATTTCAAAGCTACTGGTTTTTCTGATTCACCAAAATGACACTTTTTCTTTCTTTTTTTTTTGCTCAACACTTATGTTCAAGAACATTGATTGACCTCAAATTCTGGAGCTATTTTAATCTCTAAATCACCTCTTAATAGGTCAAATGAAATCTGATGGTCTATGCAACTTTAAACAATCATACATAACAGTTAAATTCATTTTTCTTAAGCTTTGTGTAATTTATTCATTTGAGATTTCAGAGAAAAACTGTATCATGACACATTTAGAGTCTCAGCAGCATAATTTATGGGAACCAAAGACGTATATGAAGATACAATGATTTTATTACAAATAATTTATTAAGAAAAGACTAGACAGTAAATAAAGTAGGCACATGCCTGTAAACTCAAATTATAAGAAATATAAACAAATAGATTTCTAAAAGCTATTTATAAACCAACATTTATTAGCAGTTCAGACAGAATTGTAATTAAGTGTAAAGCAGTCCCGATAGAGGAATGTGTGATTGTTTTGGGGGGAGCCTTTTCTCTTAGGCATGACTGTGGAAAGCAACTAATTCTTGAGACTGCCACCTTCATTAATAGTATGTTATGTATGGTCTTTATACAAAGTTAGTAAAGTCCGAGAGATAATGAGATTAACAGAAAAAATATATAACAGATGTTTTGTGTAATGTCTAATGTGACGTATAAGTAACTTCAATAAGGCTTTTTAAAACCATAGTGCCCTAAAAAGGTCCATTGAAAGTATGGGACCCTTAGCTAGCAAATTAAAGCCAGCACATGAAATGATAGGCTTGTTTTCTGTAATTACTTTTCACAGACCTTTTAGAAATAGTTTGTGGAGAAACCCCAGGGTTCTGTGCACCACAGATTGCAAACCACTGAATTAAATGGCCAGGACTGGTGGAGGAGTTAGCCAGTGGGCTAAATAGGAACAAAGGAGTAATAGTCTCTAAACACGCAGAGCACCCAGAGCCAGGGATTTATATAGCGCAGAGTTGGTTGATGTGAGTAAAGAGCAAAGAGTTCATTTAGAATGGTCAAGGCCACTTGTATTTGTTATCGAAGTTTACAGTGGAGATGCATGTAATCAAGCAAAAAGTTATATGAATTATACTCTGGAAGATAAGTTTGTGATGAAAGAAAAGGACACGAAAGAAGTGTTTATCTGGAGCTGATGGGGTATTGACGTTATGCTGCGAAAAAAGACGTCACTGGCACCCAAAGCAATGGAAGTTGTGTCTGAAGGTAACATTTGAGAGCCCGAGCTCTAAAGGCTTCTTTCTAAGGATCCACAGCTGTAAAGGCTGAGGGATGTTTTGGTAATTCTAGGTAAGATGAGCTAAGTAAGTGGAAAGCTCTGGTATCAGGAAGGGTTGCATTTTACGTGTTTAGATTGTAACCATTAAGTGTAACCAAAAGCCTGACCTAAATCTCGCTAAATAAGTATTTCCTTCTTCGGTTTCAGCTTTACTGTCCTGTGAGGCAGGAGGCAGGAGAGTGAGAATACAGAGTCTGCGGAGGCGGCACTGTACCTGTGCTGTGCTGAGGGACTGCAGATTTCTGCCTTGTTTCCTGCCAAATTTCTAGAGGCAGTTTGCTGTCAATGCTACTGGTGTTGATTTTGAGGAAGGACCCGCCAGCAGTGGTGCCCCGTCCTGCGGTGTAGAAAATGGAGGGACCGTGTAATGCCAATCACGCTCCGAACCATCTCAGTATTTACAATCTAGGTCTGCTCATGGCAAGTTCTACATGCCAACAAAATCCTCAGACCTCCCTTATAGCAACAGTCTAACTCCATAGATGCCTAGTGCTTAAGAGGTTTCATCTCTCTGCTCCATTTCATCTAAACAGACCTCTTTTGTCCGTGGTCACTGCCTTAGCTAAAAGGGAGTGTCACTCCCTCCCTCCCTACAGAGCTGTATGCAAGGAAAAGTGGATCTCACACGAACAGTCCCAAAATGAGAAATCTCTTTTATGCCCTGAGTAAAGCACAGAGCAACTCTTTGAAAGGTGGCATTTAAACTTTACTCTCTCTTCACGCTGACAACGCCTGCTCTGATTTTTGGCTTCTGAGGATGTTAAGCATTTAATTTTCCCCGTGTCTGTTGTGTCCAATTTTGAGGTCAATGATTCTAACGACCAGCAAAGACGTCTAGAAGGTAAGCACCAACTTTACAGTTTCTGAGGAAGTTTAACAGTCAGGTTTTTCTGCTTAAAATCTGTGATTCAGAAATGCCTATTCATACCTATAAAGATGACAACATTTAAAATGAAGATTCTATAGCAATAATAAGACCAGAAAATACTGCTAAAATGAGGTAATCCATAGTATGCAGTATAAAAGACAGCGGTACAATAATGGTAGGACAACGAGAAGCACAAAGAGATTGAACAGTTAAATCTTGAGGGGATATTTAATAACTAGAAATCTGATAAAGCACTGTTTACCATAATTACATGTATAGTTAAACTTTATGTACATGTTTCAGTTACAATATCTCAAGCTAGTGAAGGAGAATCTGCTGCCAGACCATAACAGATTTTTCCCACAGGACATCTGCTTCATGTGTTTAGTTTCTTTAAAAAAGTAGGCAATACTTTGTAGCTATAAAAGTATGAAAGCATAACGTTTTATTTGATATTATGTCAAAATTAAATAGTTGTGCCACATTTCTTCTTTTATCCCCAATAATATTTAACACTGATGCAGTTCTGGTGCATCACTAAATTATCATACACCCTTCCGGAACTATTGTAGCATTCACTGTAGGAAAAACGCTAAAATATTTTTCGGCTAAACACGGAGCACTTCTTTGGGATTAAACATCTCACTGAAGTGGGATATATGCACTTACATTAAAGAAAACTATCTAGAAAACCCGCATGTCAGAACCCAGCATTCACAAGGGACTTTTTATGCAACTTTAATTCCAGGCAGACCCGTGACTCATGAATGGGTAAGTTACAGAACAGGGCACCTGGGTCACCCAGGGGGAGATGTTCGTACAAAGGCTGGCAGGGGATTTAGCCACATTTAAGCTGCAGGTGTCCTGTCTGTATGTTCCAGGGAGGACACCAGTGCTGAGTCCTTGGAGTTAAGGTAGTACCACTGGCAATATAGACATTTACACCTGGGCTAGTCATCCTGCACTGTCTTTGTGGACAAGGAATGTAAGTATGTGAATACAAGAGTCTGTTCAGGGATTCATTTATCTTATCCTAATACAAACAAGTAGGTAAAATTAATTTCTCCCTAAAAATATCTGTTTCCCTCGTTGATTCTAAAGGGAGCCTAGACATCTTGCTGAGGTGTAGATATTTGCTTTATACGTATATAAAATTAAACCGAATTCATTCTACTTGGTTTGTAAGCCCTAACTCAAACTCTGTTGCTCAAAATCAAAAACTGGGCCAACTACCCAAGCCATAAGTGTGATCAAAGCAGGTCTAGTAAACAAGACGACAATTATGTTCTTATAAATCAGTACAGATGAAACTGGTGGTGCTCTCCACTGTTTGCCTAATAGTCTGAAGTATTTGTAAGGAAGGGTGATATCTGGGACCCTGTGCCCTCACTGTGAAAGAAGGTTAAACACCTACCCCTCACTCCCTAAAACAATGCCTTGTGGAGAAGCCTCCCTCAGCCTCCCCGGAGAAGCTAGCTCACTGAAGGCAAAAGTCCAAGAGCTTTGATGCCACAGAAGATCAAACAGGGAGCAGGATGATCCATAAGCTAGTGGTGAGTACAGTCTGCTGGAAAGAGAAGCATAACCTGGTGCCTCGTGGGGGGACAAATGAGTAAAAGATTTAGGAAGTGGGGCTTGTCAGCAAGATTTCCATCTATAGATCTGGGGGCCTGATTTCTAGGCTGGTGGTCAAGCTTCCTTTTGCTTCCTAACTACGTCTTCACTTTTTACTTTTGTCTTATAGCTATCATTTTTTGAAGGCTTCTGCGTCCCTGGTGGGTGATGGAGCAGGCTGAGAGCAGAACTGCTCAGGGAAACAATATGATTCCCATTCTTACAAAAATGAGAGAGATATGTATTATCATGGCTGATGGCATGTAGAGCAAGAGGGCAGATCTAGGAAGAGTGGGGTTATCAATAAAAGATCCCTTAATGGAGAGGCAGGTCATTTATTTTTTGTTTGTTTGTTTGTTTGTTTGTTTGTTTGTTTTCTTTGAGTGAGAAAAGCATGGAGAAGTTCAAGCAAAACAGATGCAGTTGAACTGATGCATTCAGAAGAGGGAGAAATAATCACAGTCCAGAAATTATGTATTTCAGGCTATTAACATTCCTGTTGGGTCCTGGAGGAGTACGAAAATGTCATCGTTACTATTTCCTTGCACAGGTGCAGGATCAGCTAGTGAAGCAGTAGTGATTTACAATGCTGTCAAGGACATCTTCAGCTCCTAATCAAGGAAAAATTCAATTTTTTCTCTACTCAGGTCCATATTTCATTTTTTATAATCCTTTTCCACTTCTATACAGAACACTCAGCCAAACTCCCACCTGAGCCCTTCAGAAGCTGTAACTAAACAGGATAAAGTGCCCATCCTCGGTGACTGGGGTACTACTACCTAAGAAGATCACAGCAGTTACAGAAATGAGAGCAGAACTCCATGTCCACAACTCAGACAGCACCCTATTGCCGAGTCTTCCATTCATCTGTTCTCTGTGTACCAGACTGAACTCAAAAGTTTCCAAAACCAATGGGTTTTCTTTACAGAAGTTGAAAATGTAGTCCTAAGTGACTCAGTCAATAAAAAATGACTCATCAAATGGTAGAGTTTAAGACCTTCAGTTGATAACCTTAGAGTTAAGTATTTAATTGATTGTACTATTTATTTTGATTATAGAAACCTGGTGTTTGAATAAATCATATATCCAGAACGTCATGCTGTCTTCATTGTTTCAGTGTGAAGAAATGAAAAATCAACCACTCCTCTTGCTTTTTTGTTCTTTTGGTTAGTCATTCCCGTTGGTAAACACGAGCTGTGTTCTCAAACTGACACCTAATCTGAAAACAGTATTCTAGCAGAAGAGTAATCTTTCTGGACCTAAACATCACCTTACCTGTTTGTACCTCAAAGACCTGAAACAGTTCTCTTTGCCATGTTATCATGCAGGGTATGATGATATTATGACACCTCTCATTGTTTCCTGAGCTACTGATTTCCAGAATATAGTTTTCTACTGTTTAGATGTGACCTAGATGCATAATTTTGCATTTAACTTGAATGGGTTCAGCCTGCCAAGCAATCCAAATTTTTCTTTATAACTTCCTGGTCTTCATAATTATGTACCACTCTGCCAATCTCTATGTCAGCAACGTAATGTATCAACAACGTTTTGATATTTACTAAGGCATATGGAAATGTTGAATAACATCATCTAATTCCCAGCTCTTACCATCCATATTTGAAACCATTATTTCATAAAGGGCTCTTACTGAAAAAAAATCCACATTTGAGAGGGGTGTGTTAAGTAGTTCTTAATGTCTTGAGTGTCTGCTTATTAATCTTGCGATGTATGTGAATTTAAGATACTTCAACCAAGAATTTTTGACACATGGGCAACCACAAAGCTCCTTGAGGTCAAAGAAGATGCTAAATATTTCCATACGGGGAAACAGGAAAACAATTAAACATCCTCCTCCTTATAATTAACAACACAGTAGAAGTTTTCACCCCATGATTACACTGAATACAAATTCAGGGGAATGTAACTGATTTGCATGTAGCTCTGCATCTATAAGACAGAAGGAGTCAGAAAACAAGCCAAAAAATAGTACCAAGAGGAACGAAAACAGGGAAAAGCAGTGTAGTCATGGGAGAAACGAAACAGGGAGAGCTTTTTGAGTGATGCGCTGTCTGGAAAGCTGGCATAGAACTGTGAGAAAGGAAATGCTCTCCTGTTGTTTAATTGTACTGTGTTTGGAATAATGGAACCTCTGTGTACATTCTTTGTAAATCAGAATGATTTCAGTAAGAAAAATATTTAACTCCTATGGCATCAGGGAGGCCAGGGTTTCTTAGATGAGGGCTGAGATCACCTCAGCCTGTCGTTACATAGAAGCAGGATACATAAGTGTCAGAGGGACTCATCCCAGTCCGGAATTTCAACAGAATTCTCAGAAAGTGTAAAGTCAGAGTGATGGACAACAGCTCTTCAAAGAATGTTTTTCTCAAAGACTTGCAGCTTCTGAACTCTTTTGAGAATAAAGTCACCGTGATTAAGAAATTCTTTTTGTCTAAGCTTGTGTTTTTCCTTTTCTAGCATGTCATCCCCAAAGGTGTGAAACTGGAAGTACAGGTTTTGTAGGGTTTTTGTCATGATTTTCAGCAATTTTATGACCTCCATGTAGCAATAAACCAATATTTTTGTTATAATAATGTTCCCTTCTTAGTTTCCCCATATAAATTTTTGCATTTCACAACTGTAGTCTATTGCCCTCTTTTTTCTCCCTTCTGGCCAAAATTAACCAAAGCTATTCTATCTGCGCTGTAGAAGCAAAAGATTTTAATCTTCTAATAAATTACGTTCTTAAATTATTAAAAATTATTAAATAATTCTTAGTTTTAATGATTTTTTTTTCTTCCATCTTGTCTTCCAAATCAGCTGTGCTCATCCCTAACTTTGTTAAAACAGTTCTTTCAAAAACTAAGCATACATATTACTGATTGGTCTTTTCCTTGCTTACCTGCATGTATGTCAAAAAGCTTACCCACAATAAAAAATACTAAGCGATCTTAAGTCAAAATAAGAAGTTCGTAAACCATTCCAGTCATTAAGCAGTTTTTACCCATCATTCTCATATCCAAAGTAAAACTATATTTTCCTGGATGTAACGTATTTTGTCTCACAGTCATTTAGAAATTCTCTATACATTTAACCCCCAAAGGAGGTCTTAAGGTCCAGCCCCATGCTATGACCAACGAATATCATCCATAATCCATCAGCTCATAAATCATCATTTGAAAAAAGACGGATTTTTTCCTTTTTTTTTTTTTTATACTGTAACAGGTTTGTGTATCCATATCCACCTCTTCTACCATACTCGGTTGTTGAGTTATTATTATTAGTAACTTTGAACTGCTGGATTTTATTGATTTTCACAGAAACACATGGTAGTTGAGGTCAGAAGGCATCTCTGGAGATTATCTCGCCCAATCACTTCACTCAAAGCAGCATCACGAGGAGTAGGTTTCCCAGGACCATGCCCACTTGGGTTTTAAATATCTGTATGGATGGAGACTCCACAAACTTTCTGGGCTGCTTGTTCTAGTGCTTAAAATTCTTTTATACAAGTCTCCCAAATAGAAATTCTCCACAATGATCCTTCTTTCCTTCTCCCCCCGCACACATTACGGAAAAGCCCAGAAAACGGACACTTCTGTGCCTCTCAGTCACAGACTTTGGACAACAGAGCCATGCCTCTTGTGTTCAATATCTTTTGATTCTGGGGTGCCAACAACTCCTTCACAGCCTCTTCATCTTTTATCTATTCTGCCCCTCCCAAGCAGGTTTTAACAGGTGATTTTAGTATTCAATGATATGAATCATTCTGCCGTATTTCTCTTGTTTCAGTTGTGTAAAATTTCTTCTTTCCAAAGAGGATTTCCAGTTCTTCTTGCTTGTTAACTACGATTGACATGTAAGCAACTGAAAAAATGTCTTTTCTTCATGTTTTTGGTCATTGTTTTGATTCGTTCGTGACATGCTGATTTGAAGTACATTTGCCTCATTGATGGCTCTCCATTCTGTTATTCGTTTGATGCCTTTTCTGTCACCCAAACAGAAGATGAGACATTCACTGTCCTCCCTTTGAGGAGCTGTGTGTGATCTGAAGTACACTTGATGAAATCTGAGATTTTCAAAAAACTCCTTCAATTCCTCACTAGTTACCCATTCTCCAGTATCTTCTGTTTTTTCCTTTCCACAATACCAGAAGATTGACTGCCACGACTGCTTTGGTTTCTCCTTCTTTGTCTCTCTTCTTGGACCTCACTGTAGTTTGCATATTCTATCTATGGAATAATTGACTCCAGTGTATATCATGATCAGTAGAGACTTGCCAGACAACCTCATAATCCAGCCGAATCTTGCAGTTAAAATGGATCTTGTGACCACACTGTGTACATATATAAACAGTGCAGGTATTTACATAAAATCAGTGAGAAGCAGATAAAATACTTCCTCTTCCGTGGAATTTCACAATGCATAGATATCAAAAGCATAGTTTAGAGCACCTGTTTTATAAATAAAATAAACAAAAGCTCAATTATACAAAATCTAATGGAAGAACATACTTGATTAATTTCCAGGGTTAGAATCGAACAAAATTCTTTTAACCTAAAGTCTGCCATGCGAAAATACAAAAATGACAACTGGGATCTTTTTACATTGACACAGTTGCAGTTTTCGTATTTGGGTTTTAAATTTTGCTGTTCAATTTGTTTACTATGTTTTATTGAGTATTCGTTAACCTAGTCTATTTTATCTCAAAGTTTCCTACTATCCTACTGCTAGACAGAACTCCATTGATTCACCAACCACAAGGCTGTTAAAATCTGATCCAAGTGGATAGTAAATGAAACATGTTTAGTATTTTATTTTTATTAGTGTTCCCAAAGTTTAGAAAGCAAAGTGAATGAAAAATCCTAGTAAGTCACACCTCAGATGAAGTTGAGAAAAGATCCATTTGCAACATAATTACTGCCAAGAGCCAACACATGATTGGTCAGTTTTTGAAAAGGATGAAATTAAAGAATAAGATATGGAAAATTCTTTCAATAAAGAGAGGGGGAATGAACTAATAAACCCAAACCAAAAATGGCCAGACTTGTGTGAGGATAGGTCTAATATAGTAAAAAATGTTTAAATGTAGAAATATATAAAATTATTATGCATTTTAGAAGACACCCCAATTTAATATTACAATTAATAGTATTAAATTTCTGCAAATGATGTCAAAAAGCAAAACCCCCTCCAACCAACCAACCAACCAACCAACCAACCAACCAACCAACCAACCAACCAACCAACCCACTAACAAAACACACTTCATCCCCCCCCAACTGCTAAGTACTATGCCAGCAGAAATATCCTTTTCGTTATTTTTGAAGTCTGTACAAAGTTCTAGAAATTCATAGAACTATGAATTCCCTGCATCCAGTAAGAGAGCTAACACAACATGAAAGGAGCAACTAGTGTATGAAAGATTTCTGTAAGATTAGGACCACCAAATTATAATATCCTGCTGTAATTTCAGAAAATGTAATCCTCCTCTAAAATAGCTAGAATATTTTAGATTTATAGTCCACTCAAACCTGTTTGCCTGGCCTAAGCACTAAAGCAAAGCTTGGAGCACATAGTTCCCAGGACTTAGCTATAACCGAGTATTTCTACAGCAAGTTAGATAGAAGCTTACCTGCTTTCTTGAATATTTGTTCAACCTAAGTGTTGCAGTAGATAAATTCTGCCCAAGACCACAATTCTCACACCTAATGAGAACTCTTCTGTATTCTGGAGTTCCTCTGGCATGTAGGCAAAGGCTTAAAAAACATTGCGTCAGCTCCTACTCCAGTCTGGGCTTCCAAAGAATAGACTGAAAACTCCTCTCTAGGAGTTTTTCTCCTCGATAAATTTCCTAGGAATTTCAGTCTTATTATTTGTTGAGTGAAAACGTTTCCAGATAAATAAAGAAAGTAGAGTTGTAACGTAAAATACATAGGCATTCTTTGAGGCAGATCCCAGAACTGCTTTTGCCTCTGACATGAGGTCCTAATCACTATGCACGGTACTCAGTCTGTGCTGGGCAGGTAAGAAGATAACATGTCTCTTCTGGAGCATAAGACTGCAACTCAGACTGCATTTTACAACAAAGAAACTGTCTCTTGTTTCGCTTTGGTTTTCGTTCTGTAATTTAGGGAGAACAATATTTCCCGGAAGCTGTAGTAATGCTTTTTGAATTTCTTCATAACATATCAGAAAGAGCTCTGGATATTTTAGGAATGAAGCATAAGTGCATGATAACTCATGTATTCTCTAAGACTTCTGTCCATATGAAGAACCTGGCAGTCAGTAATACAAGGGGAGATGTGACAGTAAACTAATGATCGTGTGCTGTCTTCCTGTGTGGCTGCGCAATGTTTGCAGAACACTTTGGTGTTTAATTTATGCTTTAAAAGCATACATTGCAACACACTGTGGATCTGTGGTTATGCTTTTAATAGAGAAGAATGTTTTTGTAAGGAATTACTACGCTGTAGTAGGGTAGAAAAATTCATCGGAGTTTCTTCCCCTCTTGAAAGTCAGGGTTCATGTGATTTTATTTCAGTGTGAACAGTCACCCCAGGATCCCCTGTATTTACAGTGAAACTTTCTCCACATTTAAGGCAGGAATTAATCTGACCAATTTTGAACAGATACATTTAATCAGTGTAATCCTGCTGTCAACGCCAGTGCCTTGGCAATAGCAAAACATCATCCTAATAATCATCAAAAGCAATCCTCATTACAATCAGGAGGGAAGCAGCCATCGGTGCTGAGACAAGTGAGACACTTATCTACATTTTTAATTCATAACATTGTTCTCAAAATGAAAAATGACAGATTTTGATGCCTGCATGTGTAAGTGAAGGAAAGACTTAAAGGAAAAAGACCTCTTGAGACCTTCTCACTCATTCAAGGCTATAGTTCAGAAGCCATTATTAGTCAGAAAATACATAGAAAATGCATTTTTATTTTAGGGTAAACTCCATTGTATGATAGTTGGTAGCAGAACACTAATTCCAAAAAAATGTTTTCTCTTCTGCCTATGATCAAACTCTTCTGTCATTTACCTGAGGGAAGCAGAGGGAGAAATTAAACTGTTGTTAACTCCTTACCCCCTCTGGACTAGGTAGTGCAGAGTGTTTTGCCATGCCATGCATCAAATATTTGTGTCCTTCGGTGGAGACTACAGGTACTTATTATTACATACACAAATATTTAAAGCTTTCCCCTTGCCATTCCCACACTTGTTCCCATCTTGTGACATTACTGCAACTATGGGAAGGTTGTAGCCAACCCAAGTTGGAAAAACTTTGCAAAGTAGCAGTGGTCTCTGTGTATCTACATCAAAGTAGGACTATGTTTATTATTTTTGCTTTAAGACATTACCCAAATGCTCTAAATCCAGACTAAATTATTACAATGCTAGACAATACACAAACATTCCCTGCCCCACGGAGCTTACACCATGAACACAAACGCAGGAAAAGTACCGGTAAGGATAAGATAAGGATTACTTCTTTCTTTTTGGCCATTCAACTATGTGGTTGAAGAACTCATAAACTATGAGTTTTAAATTAAATTTATGTTCCAAGTTGCTTACACTGTCATTTTTCTTCTTCTCCATTACTCATTTGTTGTGAATGCTGTGATGACATTCCCAGAATTGCTAAGGAATTCTCTTTGAAGCAATATTTTATGACCCTCTTCTTCAGTCCTCAAAAACATACTCAAGAGAGATGTAATCAAAGTCATAAAAATACCTTAATCGTGCATTCATTTAAATGACCTTTGAGATCTTCAAAATGAGGTTCAGGTGTTTGCATACTATTGGATCTGCTTACAGCACACACCATGAAAAGCTTGTCAGGTGTATGTTGTGGGCTTTGTTTATTTTAAAGTGCTTCTCACAAAAGTAGGTTTGTGCTTAACAAAAGACAAATTACTCGGTGTTAGAAAGAGAAGACCCAAGCAATTGGGAGTTGTAGAAAAGATTTTTGTCGTTTAAAAAGGACACGCAATTGTAACTAAAACATTTATTTTCTGAAAGGAAGTGCAAACAAAGAAGTAATTTTAAAGGGCAAAATTTCCTAGAATCACAAAAAAAGAACTAATGAAAAAGCTCATTAAATACAATGAGCTTTTTGAGTCAATGACTGTTTCCTTTGTTTCCTTGATCCTTTTTTTCCTCTTTACAGAAGTACTTGGGCTGAATAGATTGGCTGGATTTCTCTTGGAACAAAAAAAATCCCCCAAAACAACAAAGCAAAACAGAACTTCCATAAGACTTTGTTAATTCAAAGAAGTACTTTCCTGTGGCACGTTTCTCTAGTCTCAGTTTCCTGGGAGTTATATGGGGGAATGTAGGCTTAATGCAGCCAGTACAGCTGACAAATACATATCAGACTTTAAGAATTTTATGCAATACCCCTCTTAACTTTTTTCAGGCATATATGAGAGGCAATTGCCCTTCTCTACACATGACATGCCCTGAGACCTGGACTTTACATGTCTGTATGGGTCATCCAAGCATCCTGTAATTCAGACATTGCAAGATCATCGTTGCTCTGAGACTAACCATAGGCATCCTACACATCTCAACAGCCAATGTTTTACATGATGTCAGACTTTCTGTGGAGGACCCGTCTGACGTAATGATGTAACACTGCTGCAAGGGCTAATAGAAGGGAGTGGAGGACTCTGCGTGATCAGCATCACCAACCTTATTCACAGAACAGAAGCAGACCTGGGCGCGTGCCGACAGGTGAATAAGCCTCATCTTTCTCCTCAGCCAGGTTTCAGAGTTCAAATGTGGACCTGCACTGAAGCATTTTTGGCAATGATGCCTTGATCTGCCTTGATGCCACGCCTGACCCTACACTTGCAGTCTGAGATGTATGGCCACCTTCCTGAATAAAACAACCCTAGGACAAAAACTTGAATAATGGAAGTCTCCGCTCTGTATCTTCACTGTTTAACTCTTGGCTCGCTCTCTGTCTCTATTTGGACTGCTCCAACTAGCTCTCCTCAAAATAATACCCAAGCAGAGATCAGTGGATATGTAATCTCAGGGATGTCTCTCAAAAGACAGTCCAGGATAAGTCTAGGATAAGTCTATCTCGTATGTGGCTCTCTCTAGCCAAAGCTGTTCTTCAGCTATGGAAGATTCAGCTTATCCTGGGAAACTTTGCACCCTCAGCAACCTTCAAATCCCCCCATGCCATGTCCCACAGCATGCAACAAGTTTCTTGGGTTTCCCGCTGTGGGAATGCCAACCTCTTTGCTGAGCTGCAGAAAAGCCCTTGCACTGTTTAAAATGGTTTAAGTTGTCAAGACATACAAAACACATGGATTAGTGCCAGACCAATAGAAATGCCGCACTGGGCCCAGAGGAACTCCAGAACAGAGTGCCCCATGGTGTGGACACAACACGTTTGCTCATCCTAAGTGCTATAGATGCAAGATTCTTCACTCTGTTTGCCTGAAGGGATAGGTATCGGTCCCTTGTCTTCTTTTATTTAGCAGTATTGATCTAACCAACTGTCGTGTAAACTAAGTACTTGAGTTTTGAACATTGTTGATAAAGAATACCTTGAACTGCTGCCAAAAAATGCAGGAAAAATGTAGGAAAAAGGCCCAAGCCCATATGACTTGCTCTATGCAGGCAGCAGAATAAGGCAGAATCATTGAAGAGCTGGAAAACAGCAAGACTGGTATTGCTTAGGTAATGTGCACAGAATAGGAGATGGCACGTATTAGGAGGCAGAAGGAGCACTCAGAAGAAGGTCTACAACATTGCTGCATTCCTGCTTTCATTGTGGATTCTGTGTATTTATGGTTTCCTTTCCTCCTAATGGTAGCATCACATAACTATTCCTGTCTAATAAAGGCACTCCGTAGTATCTTTATGCTGTTATAACGAGCGCACCATCTCTGAGAATTATAAAATTACCACTTCAACAAAACGCAGCACTGCTGCCATGAAGAGTTTGTAAGCATGATAGTTCACTCTGAAATTAACGCAAATGGCTTCTGTGTTCATTATGGAGATCTCTCTCTGTATCTTAATTCATATATCAGACTTTGGTAGTTGATACAACCATCAGGCATTCCTCAGTGCTTTTCAAACCTTCAGAGAAGTAGTCTAACTGCATTCCTGCATTAAGATTTTGAAGTCATTAGGGTGGGAACGTGTAAGGAAAAAACACATTTAGAACTATAATGAGAGTAAAGGAGTGTTTTAAGTCAATTATAAATAAGCATATTTATGAGAAATAACAAAACTTCATACATAGCAAAAATACAGATGGTAACAACTCAGCAATTAGGGGATTACTGCTAAAACAAAAGATCTCTTTTAGCTCTTGTTGGCAAAAGATAATAATATTGAAATTGTGATTACGAAGTGGGGATTTTCCAGAGTGTCACAGTAGGGTTTTCTAGGCAGATTTACACCTGCAATTGGCCAATTTAAAGTAGTTTGTCTACAGCAGCGTGCAGTATTCCATAACCATTTGAAGCAAAAAACAGCTCTCCATATAGGACAGAATAATTCTGACACCACAGGTGCTGGACTGTAAATTTGTAGCTTGTGTGAGGAAAGAAGCAACGCCTACCTTCCTGACAATCCTGATTCTATGGGTGTGACATATGTATCACTAATGCCACTCATAGACATACCCAAGCAAGCTTTTAATTGACTAACTGTGTATGATCACTGTGTTGTCATAGTACAGAGCTCAGCACTGGCTGTAAAATCTGACCAGGACCTGGATTTCTAGCCCATAGCCACAAACTGCAGTATAGACATTCTCTGAAAGCTGCAAGACAAAAAAAGGGAGGAACTATATATTCTATTTTACAGGCAGACATTTTGAAATGCACATAACCACCTAAAGATGCAATTAGGTAATGCAACAAGGCAGTTAGTAGGATTTGCATTGGCGTCTAAATACCTAACTTTTATTTCGTAAAATTTCTTAGAGTTGTAATGTATACCCCTCTGTATCATGGTAGTTTTAGAAATTTGGTGTAGGCAATTTAAAGATACACCTCTACTGGTAAATTAAGCAGTTCCTGGAAATGTTCCTATGTCTGCTAGAGCAGTTTTTGACAAGATTTTGCCTAATCCAATGAGCACCCTACAAACAATTTGTGGTTTTGGTTTGGGGGTGAAGTAAGTCCAGGGACCGTTCCCAGTAGGCAGTTTGCAAACATCTACCCTACCTGGGAGAAAAAAACCATCTTATTAGCATAGATATGGGTGTTCCATGCCAGAGGGCCTCAGTTCCCAGGAACATGCCTGGCCACCTTTAATTTGCTTAGATGGCCATAACCTAGATGGACTCATGCTAAGGGTCACCTAAGAATTTTGTGGCAGAGCCAGTGATTCTGCCATATCTTAGAATGCCTAACTCAAAATACAAATTATACAATAAAATCACAGTAAAACTTTTTTCCAATTTTTTATACTAGAAAATATTCTTCCATGATTAGAATAAGAAAGAGAACGTAAGCAGTACAACACATACAAAGAAAGACCTTGTGATTAAGAGAAAAACATTGCTTAAAGAAGTTTCAGAATAACATTTCTACAGGGGTACTTATCACAGACAAGGATGGTAAAATGAAACTAGACAATGTTGGAATCCATTTACTTAAGTGCCTGCAGTCATCATTTCAAGGCAAATGAAGCAATAATAAATACAGAGCATTTGAAAGAAAGATAATCTCTATCCACTGCATTTTAATAAACGGTAATCACAAAAATCAATGCGGACACATTGGATCTATTTTTCTATTAGTTTTCCTGTTACTGTTCTTCCTTTCTCTTCTTTCACCTCCTTTTTCTATCTATCCAATACTTGATAGAATGATCTGTAGTTCCTATTTTTTTTGGTCTCTCAATGTTTGTCTTTATTTTTCTTTCAAAAGCTGGCTTTAAAACTTAAAAATTATTTTCCTCACTTGTAGTATCAATAGTACCCATCCTAAAACCTAGCGAACAATATATATATCTTCATTTATTTTCTTTTTGCAATCAATAGGTCAGAACCAGTTCTTGCTAATTTTAATCAGTATTAGGGTGACTGAGAAGGATGACGCTTCCCACGATGAAGTCTGGGAAGGAGAAAGTGGATCAGTAATAAAAGTTAGATAAGTTTATTTTAAAAAGTACACTCTGTCTCCACCCAATTTTTAAAACACTGCTAGGTAAGTATAAGATCAACTTTTACAGATATTTACCAGAAACATGATTATTTCTCCAGGCAATAAAAAAGATTTCAACATTTACTGGAAAGTAGAAATACTTTTCCCTTGCACAAATATGATTATGTATCAGATTAACCACTGAAATTTAAACATAATAAAAATATTCAGAGAAACAATGAAAAAATAAAAATCTGAGTCTAGTTGAATGCACGTTTGTTATGCCTATATAGGAATGAGAAAGAAAAATTTGGCTGCTGACTAAAGAATAAAACTAGAGTAAAATTATTTACGGTGATTTTCAGTCAAATAGGTTTCTGGTTTTAAAAAGTGAACCAGGTGTCTCCAGAAGCAATTTGTTCCATCCGAAAGTAGATGCCAGAGTGAGAAGGATTGAATCATCTTCTGGAGGTATCTGTCTGTGTCTGTTTACTACAGAGGATGCAGTTCTTGACATTTAACTTTTATACAGCTGAAGTCATGTGAGTGAATCCCATTCTACAGAACAAAGGTAGGATATTAGAATGACAAAAAATAGGAAGGATGCCAGATCTCCCTCTCAAACACTGCCCTGCAAGGGGGAATTTCTGGAAATGCACAAGGTGCCTCCTCCCTTTGTGTGAGGTAAGTACAAGCATCCTAAGGCAAGGGAAAATGTGAAGTTTCCTTCAGGAAATACAGGTGGGTCAGCTCTGAGCTGGCACTGAGGTCATGCCTAAAAAGAAGGAAGTAATGTAGGTTTGGCCTTGAAACCACCCAACACAACAGTGCAGATGAAACCATTTTTTCCCTGGTAGCTTAATGTATCCATTTTGATAGTATTTACTACGATTTACTACCGGAGGATTAGGTAAAAATGGGGACCATATGTACTAAAAATTGTACAAAATAGCAAATGGATCTTCTCCAAAGGGCTTTCAGTCTTAGTAACAGATGGATAAAATAAGAAAAAGGGTTATGACCCACAAATGGAGTTTAGTTAGTTCCTAAACTGACTTGGTGGATTTTGTTTGAAGGAGATTGCTTTAACTAAAAGAAAAGAGCAGAAAAGTACAATAAGACCAGAATGCAAAAAAAGTGTTTGCTGGGCAGCTATGGGATGCTGATGCAAGGAAAACACATGGGTGGACAGAAATAGTGACTTGGTGTACAAAAGCAACTTACACACGTCATGTTCTATGAGCCACCAGCTTTTGCTGGGTTATCTGTTTGACTTTTTTTTTCTTTTTATTTCCTCTAATTTATGTGAAGGTAAAAAACCAGAATCACAACATGGATTTGAGTGCCCCCAGAATATACATGAGATGATAGTTTCCTCACAAACGCCTAGTTTTGAAAGGAGATATAGAGAAGGATGACACAAATTAGCTCCACTGTACCTAGTCGTCAGGGCAAAACTTTGAGCTTCATATGTCTTTGTAGCTGCACCATCTTCAACTTCCATATGTTAGTTTGTACTCCATGTTGATATTTCAACAAATGACCTGTATCACAGCTGCGGCAGGCAGATTCTTACATATAAATTAACACTGTTAATGTCAAGTAGTCAAGGTTCAGTGCTGACCATCATTTCATATTATGTCATGCAAAGACTTCAAATATCATGTCCCTATGTTGCCTGTTTTTACTGACACCTAAGCATCCTAAGCATCGTAGCATTTTGTCAGTTCAGCAGATCCAAAGCCATCCATCACGGCTGCTATTTCTGTCATACGCATTTAACTTCAGCATCAGCCAACAGTCTGCAGTCTTGGGTACTGATCAGTGTCATCACACCTGTCAGATGGGGAGTAAATTTTTTTTCTCTCCCAAAGTTACTTAATGTAATGTTTGATATAGATACTTTCCTTAACAAGTTTTCTATATCATGTTTGATATTTGAGTATGGGAATGTTTCCAGAATGATCTTTCATAATTAACTTAGATTTTTAACATCTTAGTTAACACTTTAAGCATCAATATTGGGTGTTCCAAGAATGTTTCTTTTCTTCTTCCTAAGAGTCACAATCCAAAAAACATGAGCTTCCTGAAATCAAGGGAAAGGGTTCAAGAGATCCTATAGTCTTAAACATAACTGATTTCAAAGAGATGGAAAAAAACCATGGACATTTCACTGAGGTACTGGTATGACAGTTTATATTGATTTCAAAGTTAAGATTCTTTTTTCATTTTTCTGTGAAGATGAATGAAAATGATTTAGGAAAGTACCTAAACAAAGTTTAAATCCCATTGATCTCAGATTGTCATCCAGCAACCTTCTGGAATAGGGTAGAAACAGTCATATTAATAATCATTTTGAACTCTTGCTTATTTTTTCTTGCTATATATATTTCGGTAGAATAGGGTAGAAACAGTCATATTAATAATCATTTTGAACTCTTGCTTATTTTTTTCGGAGGTAGCTTTTTACGCAAGCCTGCTCTTCAAACTCTTTTGTAAACAACCAAATGAAATTTTAAAGGGGAGGATTGACTCAGACCACAGGTCAACTAGATTTATGTAAAGAGGTGTCTCAAAACTGAAGTTCTAAAGCCTAAAAGCCAAAGATTCCTGAGCTGTGGAAGGATACTAGTAGTGGTAAACAAACACTAAAAAGTGTTATGCAGCTCTGCACAAAGCCAAAAATTGCCAGGGTCTAAGGTGATGCTCACACAGCAGTGTGCTCGTGATCTGCAGACACAAAGCCCAAACATCAGAATCCTAATATATTAAAAAACAAAGATACTATTTAAATGTCTTGTGATTTAAATAAGCTTAATGTTTTCTTAGATTTTTCTTATCACTGAAAACATAATATTTTTTTCTAACTTTTTTTTTTATAGTTACATTGTTGTAAGTGAAAATTTATTCAAAAAATCCAGTCGCTTAAAATCTAGCACAGCTGTCCATAACTGAAATTCTAACTGGAATTATTGTCAAATTTTCAAATGAAACAGTGCAATTCCCCGTAATACCTGAAGGACCTGTGTGTATGCATGTGTGTGCATGTATGTATACACATGGACACAAACTGAATATTGAATTAGCATATATCTTTGAAATTCAAAGCAAAAAAAAGAAAAAAGCACACAGCATGAATACCAAAGATCTGATTTTTTAACCAAGACTAAGGCAAAAAAGAACAATAAAGATGACTGTTCACTCGATAGATTCATTTATTTACGGTATCTATGGATCTTAGAAATTGTTCTTCTTTTTCCTTTTAAATATAATAATAGAATTTTGAATTTTCTTATGTTCTTCATAACAATCTTGGAGAAGCTGATAACTATTAAATTTCATAGTACACAGATGTTACTTCTCAGTAGAATGGTTGGACTGTGATATTTGCCATTAAAAAAATCATTAATACAAGCTGAAAATGAAAGAAACTTGGGAAATAAAATGAAATAGCTCCACATCCTCACTTATTCTCTCCCTGGATTCACTTTCCTAATATGATAAAGCATAAAATTATTTTAAAATAAAAATAATAGGAAAAAATTCCCTGAATCCTTTCTTTATAGTTATTTCTAATGCTACAATAATTAACTTTAAAATAATGGTACATTAGTTAATCGCCATATTGCAATGGAATTTCCATGGATACACATATAATGTGGATATTAATAATACGTTAGTTCATCATGATTAATCTTTTAACAATTAATATGAAGTGAATGAATGAATGACTGATTAGTCATTTATTAGGAAAGGAAGATGTGCAATTATGTCCTTTCTGTTTTAAACCTTTTTTGCCAAAAGATTTTTTTTTTTTTGCCTCCAGTAACAAAAAATATGATAGGTAAAGGTTAATGTTATGAATTTTTTTCAATTTCAGATCATGTAAATTTAAGATGTATCGACACATATGAGAACACTGTAAGAGTTGTCGCTTGTTTTAATTAGAAAACATGGCTATTCATATAAAATAAGATGGAATCAATAGAGAGTGAAAAAAATACTTTCATACATTAAACTGAATAATTCCAGCTACCTTTCCCCCCCAGCCACCACCTCCTCCAAGGAATAGCTGTGAAATGTTTGGACTCTGGAAACCTGACAAATAGTTCATAGTAAGCAGTGTATACTTGGTGGTTCTGAAATTAGTTCCCCAAAACCTGAATCGTTTTACAGTAGTTAGAAAATGCAAGTTATCTGATTACTTGTTCTAATTGTCTAATATATGCAGGGTCATATAAGGACGTAAGTGAATAAAGTGGAATTTACTTAGAATGTAGACTTTTGCATCCCAAGTTGTGATATTGAAATCCACGTTCATCTGCTGCTTAGCCTAGAGGCTCCACGCAGAGCTCTGAGCAGTTGATTGTGGAAAAACTACATTTTTACATGAAGGATAGATCCTAAGCTTCACATCAGTCCGTTAACGCTAGTCCATCTATTAGGAGGAGTTGAATGCTAATATAATTGACCTCTGTGAATTACCTTAGTTGTGGGAACACTTCAGTAGAGAGGAAGCATTTCTACACCACTGCCTTCAGTGCTTTTCTGGTCTGGGAGTACCTAGCCTACTTGTCAGTATAGTTTGAGCAGAAATGACTCCGGTGCTCTTCTCTTCACCTCTTCCAATGTCAATTGTGTCTCACTGATAACAGAGCTCCTAAATTTAAATGGCTCTTTAAAATTTTTTTTCCTCTGTATTATGTGTATATAGCTAAATTAATTTTTAAAATCAAAAGTTGTTTTTTTACTTCTAACAATTGATAATTCACAAAAAAAGGTCTTCTGAGAACTAGGTTCAACCAGAGAAATGTCAAGCTCATAAGAAAAAATATGTCCTGACAATCACAAATATTTGAAGACCAGCTTTTATAAATGTTTCAGCTTTGCATGATTTCTGATACTAATAAGTAAGGATAGTACTCCTGTGCAATATACATACTATGATATACATTTTATTACTACATGTATTTTCCTTGGGTTTTTACAGGAGACAAGCTCCAGCTTATTTATGAATAGGTTGTTAATATTTAAATTAATATATTTCGTTCTTATTTAAGTAAATCAAGTGTTACAGTTAAATTTTCTAACTGTAACACTAGTCCCCAGTGAACACAATAATATATTGACATTGACCTCAATGCTCAGAATGCCACTGTACCATCCATAAAAAGTTGGAAAAAAAAGTAATCAACAATTCTATCAATTGTTTCTTTCTCATTTATTGTTGCTGTAGGGTATGTCCCATCTGGTCCATATTTAGATGGATGATTATGTATGTCAGTCTACAGTATGGGAAAAAAATAATAATTTCATTAGGTGTTTACTTTCCAAAGATGAATCATGGTTCCGAGCAATTGCTAGGGAATAGAGCCATGGTAGAAGAGATGTACGTGGTAATTTATTTTCTGAAGTGTTTAATATGCTCAGTTTCATCTCAGCAAAAGCTGGAAAAATAGCAACCACGCACTGGGAAAAAAAGGACCATAGAAGGAAAAGGAGCCTGATGTACCTGGTATGTATACTAGAACAGGATTGAAATTGCTTCAACAGCGGTAATCCACTTTTGAAAGATGAAGTGTCATCCCATCAATAAAAGTGCAATTACTATTAATAATACCTTATATTCCTAGAGAAAATTCCATGCAAAAGTCTCAGTTGAGCATCATTATTGCCAATTTATGAAATGACAAAGTAAGCTTTACTCAGAAGCCAAATTGTCAAAAGAATTTCCTGTTTACCTGGTGATGATTTTTATGACTCCAGCAGCACAAACCAGTGTATACCTTATCTGGAAATCAGTCCAGAAAAGATTGCAGAATAAGCTTGGTTGCATACCAAGAGTCTGCCTGAAATTTCAGGACTCTGGTTTCCAGCTGAAGTTTCTGTGGGACATTTAGTTATTGTGCATAATATATATCTCAGGAGCAAAGCCAGCTGCTGTTTCACCACTAGGAGAATCTTGGACGTGCTAAGGAAAGCCAGAAAGATTGGAGAATGGTGAGCAAATGTTAGGTTCAACTATTAACACTAGTTATCTTTAAGTGTGTCTGTGAAGATGTCGAGTACTGTCTCCCTTTCACTGAGAAGAACAGAAGCACAGGATGGTCTACATGGACAATCCTGAGCTCTTCCACACACTAATCATACGTAGTCCTATCCAAGAAAACATTGACCCAGAAGCAGCACAGCAGAGCTCAGAACTGGTTTTTCATCTGTGCAGGCATATCATATGGTTTGTCCCGTTGCAAATGCCAGGGTAGTAATTTAAGGCAAGTCTCTAGTGCCTCTATGTAGTGTCCAGTACTACGTGTCCTCCAAGTAGCTTTTTCAAATTTCCCAGGGACGCGGACAGTTAGGTCTTGGAGGTTATAAAATACGAGTTGACAAACTCTTTGGTATTTGGGAGAAAAATGTATTCAGGATATACACCGACTATTATTATTTCAGTCAAACTTCCGGAGCACTGATTGAATGGAAAGAGCAGTGAGAGAGCTCTGTCTTGAATTTGCTATTCTTCTTTGTCAAAGCTCATGTTTTGTGGTGTGCAGATGCCCAATCAGGTTTACCCTAGCAATTTTGAAATTTTCTGTCTGCTGATACCTGAATTCTGTGGAAAACCTAAATGAGTTTTCACTGTAATCACAGCAAAACCGAGAATTTAGGATTTTCAAAGCCAAGAAAAAGGTCTATATTAGGAATACTTAACTAAAATCTAAGATAAACTTTTCATGTGAGTGGGATGTCCTAGTTCTATCTGTGTTACTATAGTAACTGGCTAATTATTCCATCTCCTCCTCCCCTGCCCTTGTGTGCATGGAAACTTTCCTTTTTTTTTTTTTTTTTTTTTTTTTTTACCAATAGGATCTATTCACTATCCAAGAACTATGGGGAGGTGACGTGATTGTTTGGTGGTGCTGACTTCTTGTTCTGAACTATTTTTGAAAATGAAAGTTTCACTTAAATCTTCATCATAAAGCAAATCAAAGGGTTTGCAGATAAAATAGTCAAACCGGTCTCTTTTTGCAGCACGTGCCCAGAACGCGTTTTAAGACTTTGCCTGAATTGGTAATGGTAATGACAGCGATGTACCTCCTGATTTTGCAGAGAACTTCATTTTGCGTTGTAGTTTCAAAGTCACCAGGATTTTAAGTGTTAGTGTAATCAGAAAAAGCCTTACTAATTTCCAGGTTCCTTTTTTTAGAGCTTGAGAGTTTGCTTATTTATTTCCTCACTTTCTGGGGGGAAAAAAACCCACGTCACCCCTCTTACCTCCTGGCGTGGATTTAGTGGAGGAAAGAGAAGGTGCCAGTGGATTAGTGGATTCACTTCTCCCTGGCAATTAGCTGCCAATTTTGGTTACCTGCAGAGCAGCTCTGCCTGGCGCAGCGTAGCGGGCTACCTGTTGTGGCAGCAGAATCTACATGGCACAGCGTTTGGCCCTGCAGCTTTGCGCTCTTCAAAACTCTCTTGAGAAAAGAGTGCAGATGTTCTTAATGAGATATGTTTGGCATCCTGTGTATACACAAGGAAGCAGAAAACTATGCAGTTTCCTGCTATCAATCAACAAGCAGCCTTGATAAAGCTGTTGCAGAGAGATTGGCTTGCTCGGGCCTGCTTAATGTCATGGAAGTGCAAGCCATTTTATCACTGATGCATTGTGAGCCTCCCTTTAGAGGTCTTTTGGGACAAGATTGCTTTTTTTATTTAATTTGTATTCGCAGATTTCTTCTCGATCAACTGCTTGGTGGCCAGTTTTAATTTGCTTTTCTTAAATATCAGACACTGCAAAATGTGATGAATAAAAGTTAAGAATTACACCTACTGAGGCCAAATTAGAATTTAGCTTAAAATGTAACAGCGTTCATGAAGAATTTCAAAATTATCTGACAGAAAGAAGGGACTGTTGTTCTAAGTTCTTTAATTGGAAGCCCATATGCTTGACTGAGGAGTAGATGAGAAAAAAGAAAGGGAGTCTTGACTGAGAAATTCCTCTTTCTCTCCCCTTCCAGGCTCCCACTGGGGGAAAGAGGAGAGGGAAAGGGAATAGGTATCCTATGTCTTATTTACATATAAGACTGGTGTTTGTTGGACAACATCCTTCCTCCTGGGATATCAGTGTGAAGTGAGAAACAAATGTTCAATTGATTGTTTAACAGCCTTGTCTCTGCTCAGATGCCACTACCAAAATGTGAAGCGAGAGCATGAATAGTGGCAGAAAAGGCTAAGTCATCTGCTACTTTTTGAAAATGTCTAATATTTATATATACTTTTTTTTTTTTCAAATTAAAATATTCACTCTTTCTATCTCTATCGGATGCCACAAAGTAATAAGGTGCCCTCATTTACCAGGCTGACCTCTCTGTTCCATGCAGGGCTCTAATTATATGTCAGGGAGGGAGCAGAAAATGCCCTCCTCGGAAATTTACCTCAGATTTTTTAATTTTACTTCACAGATCTTTCTTATAATGTGTTCCTGTGGTTTTGCTGGGTGAGATGATACTTACTTTACGAATATCATGCTAAGTTAGTGACATTTCCTTGAAGTTGTCTGCCTCCCTGCACAGATAATGAAACATTTCATCAGCTTCCCCACAGGAAACTGATCTTTACTTTTAACCTCCTTTTTTTCTTTTTTTTTTTTTTTTTTTTTTTTTTCTGCTTGGACAAAGCAAAAAAGAAAACATCTTTACAGTGTTTATTCAACCTAAACATTAGCTTGCCTTTCTGAAAAGTTTCACAGCTTTCAGCGTCACAGAATCCAGAGTTGAAAGCGAAAAGGGTCTGACAACATTCATGGAAGGAGAAGACAGTAACCGTCTCACACTGCATTTGCACATGGGGTAAAAACTGATTCCGGTTCTGTTGTCGGATCATTTCCATGTTGAGTCTATTGCTAATGCTGTAGAGAGCGTCAGGTATTTCTTTTGGCTAGCTCTTAAATGGAACTTTAGCAATTGCTGTATCATTTGCAACTCTTGGATATAAATGGATCTCCATAAACAAACAGAACAGTTTGATGGGTAGGAAGGTAGAATCAGTCAGGTTACGTTCTTGTAATATAAGACATATCTTTGGTACATGGTGACATATCTGGTGACATATACATTCTATCAACAAGAGTTTTCCAGTAAAGGCAACATGTTTAAAAATCTATGTCATTGGTCAAAGACAACTCACTAGTTCAGTGAAGAAATTATGGATGAGAGTGTATGGATATTGGTCAGACTAGCTTACCATAGTGTTTTCTTATGACCTCAAAATCTATCCATCCAAGGATTTATGCAGTCATAGGTGATTCAGAAAACTTGAGAAATTACACTGACATGGATAAGACGTACTCATTCTTAGATCAAGTACAATTAAAATGGCTTAAATTAAAGATCCTTTAGGTCGGTCTACTTCATAACTGCCCTGAACTGAAGTCACTCCATAAAAGTGAAGGAAAGTAACTATGAACAGACTTAAGGTTGTCTTGATAGATTTCTCCCCCTCTTCCTCCCTCGATGCATTGTATTTGTTTTTCTCCAGCTGTGCTATTTTCACTGTTTAATTGAGAGAAAGCTGCTACTGGACCTGTAATGCTGCACGTTGGCTCTTTTAGCATTCCAGGATATAGAGAAAACTGTCATGTGGTTTGAGAGCATTAAGACTTAGGTGTTCTGTTCCCATCTTGGTTATAATAATTCTGAGTTTATAACATCATTCTTGTTATTCATCTGGCTTTTGCCACTATAGTTAGCCGCAGTATCCTTATTAAAAACCAAGGTGTTCTTTTAGTTAATGACATATAAGCAGTAACTGTATAGGATATATCTTTCCATGTTCTCATTTATGGTTTTGAAGACTTATTTTGTTGTCTTTTTTAACACTTTTGCAGTGTCTTATTCAGTCTGACTTTTTATTTCTTGATTTTTAATTCTTGATTTCTTAGGAAGTTTTTAGAATTTTTTTGTGCTTTCCTCCATATTTTGCTCTCTGTATTTTCTTGATCTCTCTCTTAACATAGATATTTATGTCAGTAGGTCAAGGTCATCCTTCTCCAAATTTGTCCCTCTTCTCCAAGTAATACCAAGTCTCTTCTCTGTTTTCATCCCTTGACTTTTCAGACAAGTTGGTTTTACCAACATTTTACTGCAATTCATTTAGGAAATATCTCCTATTGAAATCCATAACTTGTTTTACCAGTCTATTTTTGTTTATCTTTCAAGTTAACAGCCAGAATGAATTTATGATTACTCCGTACAAGTTATATACCAGCTATTCTATCAAATACTAATTAGGATCAAATTTGCATGTAAAATAGAATGACATCTTGCTAATTCTGTTTCTCCTTGGTGAATAAATTTGCTAGCTATCATGTTGAGGAATAGCTGATATCTGCTGATAATAATAGCATTCATTCTCCATTTCGTGTATGGGAAATACATTTATCCTGTAATGTGGCTATTGGAAATATTTATTTCTCCAGCAGCATTACGAAAATCACAAAATCAAATTTGCCTCCAGCAAAACCCCAGCAATACCAGGTAGAATGTTGTTGCAACTTTTGCTTAAGTAAACTTTGAATAAAATATGTATCTTACTCATACAATAAAATATCAATATTGAAACATTAACTCAAATATTTGTCAAGTATTAAGTAATCTCAGAAGCTCTGACACCTAGTCCTGTCCATTTCAGTATTTATCCATAAAGGCAAGATGCTATTTTATATATTTTAGAGCTGTGGGCCATGGAAAACAGAAAACTGTCCCAAGCTAAGTTTTCAAAGTATTCCATAGCCTGGATCACATTTTAAGACAGACACTGCCTTTTGTCCTGTTAATAAATGCTTAACTTCTTTGTGACAAATACAGCAGTTGTTTATTTAACATATGATCCAATATAAATAGGAAATCACCTGAAAGATCCCAACGGACTTCAGTGCAGACTCATCAAAATGTGACGGGAACATATTTAGTGTGTTGTCAGCATTTTTAAATGACATTCAAGTTTTCATGTGACAAACTTAGAGAACTACTGAGTCCACAGAACAGACTTTGATAAACATTGCCTTGTGCTTTACTTACATCTTTAAACAAAATACTTAATGTTAGCATGGATTACACAAAAGCTTTATTGTTTTATTTTTTTTTAATGTAATAAAATGCACCTTTTTTCCCAAATTAATATGTAACAATTAAGATAAATGCCAATACCGTTACAGGAATTGTCCCAGTGCCATAGAAGTTTAAATGTTTTAGCTATTTAGATTAATTTAAGCCAGTGGTTTATAGACAAACGACAATCCTGAAAAAGGTCCTGCAACCTTTTTCCTTTCTCTTTCCATCTGCAGAAAATAAACCCTATGCTTAACAATTGCGTTTATTTTTTATTGCTGTGCCCAAGGCAAAATCTCAGATTGGGGTTCGCAATCTCAGAAGACAGACAGATTTAATATATTTGTCACTACCTTGACAGGGTGAAAATATTGCTTAAATTCAGGTGTAAGAGATGAGCCTTTGTGAAACAGATGTAATCCTTACAATGAAATGTTTTTCAGGCACTCAGTTGACCATGTTGTGATTAGAAGGCATAAACGTTTGTTCTAATTGGCCTAACTGTGGTCACTATTTTTACTCACGTGCTTCCATTTTCCTTATATTACTCAATCCAAAGTTATGTGGGTATTGTACCCTATTTACTGACTTCACATATTTCTAGATAATCGCAGTATTTTTCTCAAACATAAAAATGCATTTTAAAAGACTGGAAATAAAAAGGATAAAATTCTTAACTACAGTAAATAGAATTAATAAAAATATAGCTGTATGCTGATAAAAATGGAGTCTTTTTGAAGATCAAACATAGTGTCATGTTAGTAAGTATCAGGCAAGGTGTCCAGGGCTTCAATCTGGAAATACGTCTGTAATTGTCTTTTGTCTTTATTTTCTAATTCATATTTAGGGGCTTTAAAGATCTGTTGTAACAGGACTCTTGTTACATTTAATAAGTGCCATGTTGATTGGCGTACTCTAAGTAGGCTTTTCAGTTTGCCTGTGGGGAAATTTAATATAAAAACATTCAACATTCTTTTATTAGTGTTTTTTACTATTCCCAGTCCCATCAGACCTTTGGTGCAAGCAGTGTATTATTGAAAAGCTTATCTGTAAGAAGTGAGCCAAGGGGAAATTCAGCCTTTATTAATATTGACATCATGTTCCTGCACAATGGCTGTCTAAAGAAACTTTTCAATTGGATTTCAACTGCTTTGATGCAGTATAAATGGAAACAACTGAATGCATGATTTAACATAGAACAGTGAAAAATGTTGCAGCCTATATGCTCTAACATAAGGCATGTGTTCAAAGATACTTTGCGGCTGTATTCCACAGTGTTTCCCGTCAACTTTTAGTTAGGAAAACAGAAAAAAAAAAAAATTTGTTCTTTGCTTTAAGACAGACTCCATTAAAATGAAGATCTGTTTTTGCATAGTTAACAATGAAGTCCTGCGGAGAGAGATTAGGTCCGGGAACTTGGTGAAAGGGTTTTGGTCCTGTCTCACTTAAAAACCCCCGTGCAGCTTTGGGCTAATTGTTTAATGGACCAGATGTCCTGGCAAGGCAAAAATTGCATAGGATTTGGCGTCGGGAAGACACATTTTCTAGTCTAGTCTGTGCTAATGGAATGCTAGCTTCAAGCAAAAATCCCTGAAAAGGACAGATTTCCTGATATTGTAATATCTTTAAGAGAACTAGGGATATATATAGAGGGCTGGAGCACCTCTCCTGTGAAGACAGGCTGAGAGAGTTGGGGTTGTTCAGCCTGGACAAGAGAAGGCTCTGGGGAAACATTATAGCAGCCTTCCAGTACCTAAAGGGGGCCTACAGGAGAGATGGGGAGGGACTCTTTATCAGGGAGTGTAGTGACAGGATGAAGGGTAACGGTTTCAAACTGAAAGAGGGGAGATTTAGAACAGATATTAGGAAGAAATTTGTTACTGTGAGGGTGGTGAGACATTGGAGCAGGTTGCTCAGAGAAGTTGTGGAAGCTCCATCCCTGGAAGTGTTCAAGACCCGGCTGGATGGGGCTTTGAGCAGCCTGGTCTAGTGGGAGGTGTCCCTGCCCATGGCAGGGGGGCTGGAACTAGATGGTCTTTAAGGTCCCTTCCAACTCTAACCATTCTATGATTCTATGATATTCTCTTTAACATTTCCATAGAGCTAAAATATGTATACCATTAAAAATTATAGGTAGAACACATACTGCATGGACTTGGATTTAGCACTGGTTTTGTTTGAAAAGAATAAAAGAGACGTAGAAGAGTAGACAGCACTTGACCAGGAAAAGGGAGACCTAATCCAGTTATTTTCCCATGCTAATGAAGAATGGATGGAAGAGTTAAAGCTGAATTTCCTATACTGGGACAATACATGGGCATCATGGCCTACGACCTTCCTGCTGGAGGTACGTCCGGTTTAATAATGAATTTAAGATTTACTGGGCCAGAGACAGAGGATGTAATAAAGTCTGATTGCATAGACAGCTCACTAAAGCCCTCATTCAGAAGAAGTGCTTGGCCTCCCTAAAGCTGTAGCTATGTCTCTGTTTCTATTAGTTATTATCTAATAACTGGTGTCCTTAATTGGTATTCTTCATTTCAGGCTTGGGCCATTTTAGGTTCCGAAGTGTTGTTTTTCTTTTTTTATTTTCTTCTTCTTTCCATTTCATGACAACAGTGGTGCTTGAAAATCTGTATTCCAAGTAAGAGTTTTGCATTGTGCCCCACATGTGGTCTTTCTGTGGTTTAGGCTGATATGTCCTGATAAGCTGTTTTACAGTGTAACAGAGTAATCAAAAATGCTTTATCTCAAATCTTTCTCAAGTTTTCCCTGTCCAAAATGTGTTACGCAGTCACTGAGGACTTCGGCTATGCATCAGGTAGATGGTGGTGTTGGGTGTTGCAGACATGCAAGTAGGTTTTGACGGTGGAACCACATAATAAAATGTTTTCATTACAGTGCAAACAGGCCCTTGAGGAAAGGCTGTTATTAGGTACTGAATATATTAAAAGGAAAGATTACTCTGTGTGATTCACAGAGGTGAGTTTAGATGCTATTCCCTGCTCTCCTACTTTATTTCTGCTACTTTTTCATCACAATAACTTTTTCAGTGGTCTCGTAAGATGGCCTCTGAAGTGTGGTTGTCTTGGAACGGTCACATGCTTTGTGAAAAAAATGAGTACTTTATGTCCTGAATTTCAAAAAATTTAAGAGAATATGTCATTGGGCCTAGGGGAATGTGAGAAGACACAACATGATAGGCATTTTTTTTCTGTCTTTAAACTTTTTTTTTTAGTTTAGTAAGCTCACAAATCTCCAACACAGTGTAATTTAAGCTAATGGACAGTCTAAAAGAAGCAGTAACAAAATGAATAGGACATCAAGAAACAACAATTAAAAATATTAGATCAGTTTGTTCTCAAGAAGTCACAAAGCCATGATGACAGCTGTAATTTATGCAACCTATGCAATATGCCACATATACGACATGTCATGGGGCAAATGCAAAGAAAGACTATGAAGGAGGTAGATGCAGTTCTCATGTTAGTCCTACTTCCCAGAAGTATTATAGTATTCTAGATGTATTACATAAATTAATATCGTCTGAGAAGGGTATTTATGAGAGCTCTTAGCCTACAAGGCAGAAAAAAAAAAAAAAAAGAGAGAAATAAAAATCAAAAGAAAGATTGATCTCTTTTGTCTTTTTTTAATCTTGATTTTGTTTTTACCTAGGTAATAAGAATGACAGAGAAGTAGTCATCTTCATCCCAGAACATCACACAGAGGATCGGGAAATTCTGAATACTGTTCCAGCTCAGATCTGTTGGGCTTAAGCTGTCCATGAGGATTGCATTTGAACAAGAGTATCTTAGGGCCTATGCAATTGAACTATTCACAGCTTTGGTTTCTTGATCCCAAAAAATTAGATGCCACTTGTGAGGGGAGGTGTAGGCGTTCATCTCTTCTTGGATCTTATTTCAGGCTTCCTAAGGTAACCATCTAAAATAATTTGAATGAATCATATTTTGCAACTCTCTCTCTCCATTGTTTATAGAGGGAGCCTAGGTAACCAGCTTAGACTACGTGACTACATTTAGACAGTTGAAGAGATATGCCATGATAGATGCCTAATTTTTAGATGGCCAAAGATATATGAGAGAAATATCTGCCTGAATGTTTACCTAATCAGGAAGCTGGGGAGGAGAGGAATCTCTTTTGCTGAAAAATAAAGATGTGTTTCAAATGCAGAAGCTTATTGACAGAAGAGTCTAAGCAGAGGAAGATACTGCAAACAGTAACTATGGAGACATGCATCTGAAACAATACACTGTAATGTCTAGCGATTGTACAAATGCATTCGATTGTTGGACAGCAAAAATACAAACGGAATGGAAGACAGAAAAAATTACACAAATGTCTTCCATAAACAGCAACAGAACGTAAGTGTGAAACTTGGCAGGTCTGGTCCCATTATCACACAGATTGTTTTTAAAGCCAAAAAACACTTTGAAATTAGGTACTGTCTTGCTAAGTCTCCTAGGGCATTCTTTCGTTTTTCAGAGGTCATTTAATTTACAAACTCAAGACATAATATACAATATAATATCTTCTCTTTTTTTCCAAAATGTTGTCTCAGATCCACATCTTCTTTCCCTGAGGACGGAGTCCTAACAACTAGGCTATCTGGTCTTACTAACTCTCTCATACTGTCTCAGTGCACTATTTTAGACACTAAGACACTTTAACGGGAGTGATAAATGGACGCTGTTCTGGAAGATGAGGCTTGAATCCCTTTTACAGGACCCAGCTCAGGTTGTCACAGCTGTGCTGAACTTGAGTTAAGGGGAGTAATAAAGCAGTGTCTACTGCTAAATAAAAGTCAGCCTGAAAATGACCCAAGGACCAAGTTGAAGTGATCATCTGTGCTCACACTGCTGAAGGCTGACCCCCCCTAGACCATGTGTTTTTGGAAAAAGCGAAGCTGAAACGCTCTGAAACAAATCCAGGGAATAAACTGGCAATTAAACAGTGCGGATGAATGGGGATCAGTGGTTCAGCACTCTCTCCAGCCTTCTCTTGATTTAGCAGTGTAGTCAGACCAAATAGCCTCTCGTCAACACTCGCGAGCTTTAAGCGGTGCATCGCTCTCCTTTCTACCTCTAATTTTGGGAACACAGTGCTGAAACATCCATTCTGACCAGCACGCGACCAGCTTAAATTACTAGAGTTTGTTTCATCTCTCTGCCAAATGGAAGCTACTTTACTCTTTTTGGATCTAAGCTGGCTTTGGCGGCAGTATAACCATATTTGCATTTGTGCCTGAGCTAATAAATCCAGCCAGATCCCCCTGTCTCTGAGCAGAGTCAGGCAGAGTTGTGGCAGTTCTCAGCATGGCTAGTCCATAAAGCAGGTACCTGAAAGCCGAATATGACTGTGTGAAGAAATGTTTGCGCCTTCTGGCCTTACATCACGTTATTACTTTGCAAGCTGCATTCCTTCCTTGCAAAGAAAAAAAAAAAAGCGAAAGAGCCCCACCCTGAAATGAGAACGCTTGGTTTCTGAAAATAAACATAATTACTGCCGTGTATTTTAGATGACAATAAATTATAAATAGAGCATTAGTATCTCACAGGAGAATTCTGTCTTTTACAGTAGTGACTACGATTATATACCACTCCAAGTATTTAGGAACACAATTCATGTGGCACGGAAGAAAAAAATGTTTCCATACTTAATAGAGTTGGCTGCAGAGTACATTAAGGAGCGCTATGATTTCACTCTTGAGTTTTTGATAATCTCCAGATAAACTTATTTTGTACAGTGTCAGAGTGTATTGCCATGAGGGATCTCTAAAAACTTTACAATACAGTTATTATATAAATAGTAGCTGTGAGAAATCAGTCGAGTTTCTGGAGTGACACATGAGATTCACCAGGCTCACGGTCCACAGAATTTAAATTAAGGCAATTCAAAATCTGGCCTTTGTGCTAGTTCCACGAACGGATGACAGGGATTTTTATTTGTCTCGGGACTTTCCCCGGCTTTGCCTTGTGTCCAGTCCAAACTAACTTCTTCAGGTAAAATCTACCTTCATCAGATCAAAATTGAAACCAGGGTGTTGGCATACGGGGGGAACAAGCAAGAGAAGGACCAAGGGCAGATGAAGGGCAGCTGAAGCATGGAACTGGCAGCAACAAGCTGATAGGGATGGAAAAGTGCCTGAACTTGCCTCCAAAGTTCAGCGTAAACGGTTTCTACCTTGACAGCGTTCAAGTGAACCTTCTTCCACACTTGGCTGGCTCTGGCTATAACTTTAAGAGGCGAGTAGGGGTCATCGTGGTCTGCGCAGAGAGGAGGGACAGCCCTCGGCAAAAGGGCTGTAATCCTGCCTCAGCGAATTTTTGTTGCACGGTGCTGCTTTCTGCAAGGCACTTCAGACCCGCTCTTTTGGCTAGGGCTTTAAAAATGTGAGCAGGGCCCTGAAATTTTTTTTCCCCCCACTAATTGTCTTCTCTGACTCCTGGGAAAAAGACAGAGCTCTCCTGGAGACCGAAAAAAGCGGATTCCCTAAAAGGAAAATACATGCAATTACGTGAATCCTGTCGTACGGTGTGAGAGGGAAAAGAAGGGGCAAATTAAAGATAGTACCAAAGGGGAAAATTACAAATAAAGACACGTGGAGTTTTGTTATTCATTTAACAAAGCATTGGGTTTGCTCTCTTTCAGTCTTCCCTGTGAAATAAGAATAGCAATTTTAATTAACGTGGTTAAAGAAATGAAAACAGAGCTAAGAATTTTGCAGGGTGATATTGAAGCTGTAGATCCCCGCACCGCAAAAAGGAAAATGGAAACAACTTCTCAGAAGGCAATTTTTCTGCCTTGACAGGCTTCTACAAAGCAAAAAACCATCACATACACACTTATAAAAAGTTATCATTGCAAACTTAAGGTATCGCTTATGATTAATAAATACCAAAAGATACAATGTGCCCAGTTCTGTCATGGGGTGCAGCGTGTCTCTCACAATAGCAAATACAATTTCATAAAAAGGGAAATTTTAATGACAATCTGAAAATCTTCCAACTTTATAGCGCCACTTTCACCAAAAGTTTATACCATCATGTTTTCTTAACCCTAAACTCCAGCAAAATCCCCTTAATCGGAAGTTAGGACTTGTGAACGGCAAACGTGTAATATTGTTAAGCCACACACAGAAAGCTACTAATGAGGGTGTTAAAGTTCCTAGCAAATTAGCCTAAAGATATTTTATTATATATGAAAGCATTCTGCTAACTTCGAATGATATCTTGGAAGAATGTTTTTTAAATCCCCGAAAAATAAACAGCAGCTGAAAAACTAGAAAGCCTAAAAACCATTACAGATCATCATAAAGCAGACGTGGATAAAATAGGTTAGCTTGTAAATCAGAGCTATAGAATCGACTGCAGGATAACGAAAACAGCGGAAGCAGTACTGTTTGCAAAGGAACTCTAACTCCAAACAATGCGTCTCACCAATAGAAAACAAACACATTAAAAGAAAGGAAATTAGTGAAGTCATTACACAAACCCAGCTGGGAACCCAGCTGTTTAAAGATGAAGCAAGCTCTCTAATTCTTGATCTTTGGGAGTGTCTAATTAGAAAACAAACTAAAAAGTTGTTCTCCAAGACGGTATTAAAATGAAAAGAAAAAAAAAAAGCTTCCTCTCGGAATCAGATTCCTTTGCTGTGACAGAGCAGATTTTTGGAAGGCTGAATAACGAAGCAAAAGAGGAATGTTACTGCTGCAGAGTTATGGCAACAATTATGCTTAAGGGCTGCAATGTACACAGGCATAATACTACGAAGGATATATGAACAGCTTTTGTTTTGCAACTTACCTGTTATGCTTTTACCCACTGTTTAAAACATTAAATAGATACATTGCAAGCCTACAGGCTTAATCACTTTCCTTGAACAAACCAATCGGGCACCGTTAAGAAAATAATGGCAAATTGTACTTAGGACGACAGACCATGAACTTTCTGCCCAAGGCCACTTTTTACCTGCAGGAGATGCAGTGAAATGTGTTTGTTTAATTACAGAACTGCAATCCTAACTTTGCAATTCTTTATTTTCATGGCCCTACTGCTTTGATATTGATAACTTCAATGCACAAAAGGAGTAAGAAGGGTATTGCAAGCGTAGGGATCAGATTGACAGAGACAAACATGAGAGGATAAAGGAGACTGGATTTGAAAAAATACAGGTAAGGATACATTGACTGGGGGATAAGCGTAACATTACTTCTGACCATATGCATCTAGCAGTCTTAAGACTTTTGGGAAGATAAATGTGAAAATTAAAAGCTTTTCTGAGACAGAAGACCTATGTAATTACTCTTCTATTTTGGGGTATTTGTCATTAGACTCAGTGGGAAAGCCGAAGGAATTGGAGACCCTTTTCCTAACTAACTTCAAAACATGCTTCAAATGGATATTGTCCCCACAATCATCTGAAATGGAATTTGTTTGAACTTTTTTTTTTTGCAAAAATGTATGCTCCTTATACCTTCAAAATCTCTTCACTGTTGTTATTGCTCTTTATTATAACTCATCTACTGCAAAGGCATAATTTATGTCCGTGTAATGGTCATGTTTAAACTACAGTTGTAAAACATTTCCCAGTATGATTCAGTTCGAGTGCCATCCACTGGAATGCTAATACAATCACCAAGAATCCGGTAATGGACAAGGTGAGGTTTAAAATTTCAGACGATTTAGTGCAAGAGAAGGATCTTGAGGCATCAAGAATGGTATTAAAAAAAGTTACATGAAGAATTACTGTGCAACGAAATTGTTTTAATGTGCACTAGCTTTTTAAGAAAGCTATGTGTAAGCTGAATATTAAGCCAATGCTTGAAGATATTGGAGTTCGTCTTTCAAAGAATACCTCTTTTTACATTATATGAACAAAACTTTAACGTGGTATAATACTGGAAGCATGTGGGTTCACTTTTACAAAAACAGATTATCCATCACTAACCAGTTAGTTTGCAGCTTAAATTATCTGAAGGTATTTTATTAAAAATGCCTCACCAGTATGTAATGGTTTCATCCCTCCATTGGTTCAGCCATTCATTAAATTAAAATCTGTCTTGCTTATGAACTTTCAGCCTACCCTCTCTCCTGGATTAAATCTACACTGCAAGACTTTATGTTTAAGCTGTTTAGTTTGCTCTTTCAGCCCCCTCCCTCTGAAGCCTAATTGTCTCACGTGTCAGGAAGAGAGATATACAAGTAATCTTCCTAGCAGTTAGACAGATGCCCGTGACTACGTAGAGGTCATTTTCCAAATTTCAGGACCATGTTATAGCAGATAATTATGAGCAAGAAAGAACTTTGGAGCAACTCAGGCAAAACAACTTCTGAGATGTCCTATCACAGTACAGCCTGCCTGAAGGTCCTCCAGAAACACTTCAGCCAAGGAAGGCCTCACTCTGAGGACAGGACACCTATCTTAGAATCATAGAATCTTTTTGGTTGTAAAATACCTTTAAGATCATCAAGTCCAACTGTTAACCTAACACTGCCAAGTCCACCACTAAACTATGTCCCTAAGCACCACATCCAGAGGTCTTCTAAATACCGCCAGGGATGGTGACTCAACCACTTCCCTGGGCAGCCTGTTCCAACACTTAACAACCCTTTCAGTGTAAAATTTTTTCCTAATATCCAATGTAAACCTCCCCTGGTGCAGCTTGAGGCCATTTCCTCTTGTCCTGTTGCTTGTTACTTGGGACAAGAGACCAACCCCCACTTCACTACAACCTCCTTTCAGGTAGCTGTAGAGAGCAATAAGGTCTCCCCTCAGCCTCCTTTTCTCCAGGCTAAACAACCCCAGCTCCCTCAGCTGCTTCTCAAAAGACTTGTGCTCGAGACCCTTCACTAGCTTTGTTGTCCTTCTTTGGACACGTCCAGCACCTCAATGTCTTCCTTGTAGTGACAGGCCCAAAACGGAACACAGTATTCAAGGTGGGGCCTCACCAGTGCCAAGTACAAGGGGACAATCTTGACATTGTTTTGAAAAGGAGTATGTTTCTGTTTTTTTAATCCCTTCACTGTCCTCTTCTTTGAAAGAATTCTATGTTCATTAGGAAAAAAATAGTGAAATTTAAAATCACATACAAATATTTCGTACCTGCTGCTCAGGATGGAGTATTTGAGATTTTATTTCGATGAGGATTGGCTCTTTCTGTGAGCTTTCAAAGAACATTTTGAGAAAATTGACTCTGCCATGAGGGAAATAAAAGAGGTCATCTTGAAATATTTTGTAAACTTAGATGGGTTGGTAAAAAAAGCTATGTTTCTTAATAATGATGTAGGTCAAGTGACACAAATGTACTTGAAATTTGTGTGAAGTGTGGGAGGTTTCTGAACAATTCTGCACAAGCAAGTGATCTTGCTTCCAACATAACATGGTTCCTAAATTATACCTTCAACTTGTTATTCCATTTTTTTCTGCCACCTATAATTTTTTTTTCATTTTACAGTATCTTACTCTTTCTATTTCCTTTCTTTCTACCTGTTTTAATTTGCCTTGCATTTGTTTGTCATGTCTTATTAGGAATGAAATCTCTCCAGGGCAGGGAACTTGTCTTGTTTATTTTTATAGAATTCTGCCTAAATATATAGTATTATGTAAATGATTTTAATTTTAAAATAATAATACTTTCCTATCAAGACTGATTTTGAGGTTTGTACTCAATTTTTATTTATTATGCTCCTTATGTTGTTGCCAAGTTGGGTGTTTTTTCATACATATTCAAATACATACCTTTCCTTATTGAGTGCCTAAATTAATTTAGCTTACTTAAGCAACTGGTTTTCCTACGAGAAGCCCCAATGTCAGGGGGCGAAATCATAGGCCCGCTGGAGGTAATTAGAAATTTACCTTTTACTTCACCAGGGACAAGATTTCACCCACAGCCTTGGCAGGTAGTGGTCCCTGTGCCATGAACTGCTATTAAGCTGATTGCAAGGCAATCTGTGATTCCAGTTGCCATCAAATGTGGAAGAATCTATAAACTACTGTCCTCCTCCTTCATTCGATTGTGCCAAAACCATTCTACTTGGTATCACTTTCGTTAACTTCTTTCACTCTTCTTCATGGTTTACTCTTTTCTCTTCAGTTATGCTCATTTCTTTAACAAGAAGAATGTTTTTTGCCTGACATTCTGCCTTTGGCAAATGTGCCTTCCCTGTTGCTCCCAGCTATGCTTTTCTTATGCCTTCTACACCCCCTGCTTTCTTTGGGTTTCTTCCCTCCACCCCTCTTTTAGTGACCTTGATCATCTCATTCCCAAATGTTTTACTTTTTTTAATCTTAGTTCTTCCAAGTCTACTCCCCTCACCCCCACATTGTCTAATAATAGCACTCTGTTCCTTTACATTCATTAGTGAAAAAAAGACCCATCTCCTGAAGAAGCTAAATATTATTATTATTACCCTTAGTTTCCAAACAGGAAAGCAAAACAGAAAGGCAAAGTGATTAGACAAAGCAAGAGGAGGAATCAGTGTTTAGATCTGGGATTAGCACACAGAAGACAATCTGCAACTTGTCCCATGGCTGAGATTTTCTGGTACTATTGGCATGCCTCTTGCATGGCCGCGCGATTATATTGCCTGCTAGGCTGAAGCAGACAACAGCCACATTGTCATTTTGCAGCAGCTTGGGCTCTTTCCACTATTAGCAGCTCACAGAAGGGCCCCTATGAAATCAGGGATCAAGTATAAATTACACTGAATAGGCTGCGATTAGTTTTAGGAGTCACAGTACCCAGAGCTTCACAAACATCTGAATATGTCTCTGACACACAGACCTAACACTCAGTACGCACTGTCAATCTCTGTGCAGACTATGTTGTAACCCTATTTGAAGCGGGGGGGGGAGAATGAAAAAAAACAAAACAAACAAACAAAAATAAATAATTAAAAATGAAGCTGTCCTCGTAAGTCATTATTTAAGAACTGTGGTTGCTTGTAAGAATATTTTCACATTTTTGTTAATAGTCGAAAGAAAGAAAGTCTAAGAATTAGTTCATGAATTTTGGTGCATTTTTATTGGCAATGACTTCACTTTATACTAGCACAAATATAGGATGCTACTTCAGGGCGGGGGAAAAAGGTGAATTTCAATAAAACTGAAGAATAACCATTGAGGGTGTTTGTTTCTTTTAAACATTATACACAGATGTTGTAAAGTTGGCAAAGATGTGTGCCAGAAAGCTACATATCTGATACGACAAACTGTTTGTTTCACCCTTTATTCAGTAACAGCTGGTAAAACGGTATTTAAGAACAGTTTTGATTCAATCTAATGAGAAACTATGTTGCAATGTACTGTACTGCCTGCAGAAAATAATTGGACAAACATTGATTTTTATGTTGCTATAATAGTTTCATTTTCGATAAATAGGAATTTATATGCATAGTTATTTGCTACCATTCCTCTCTCCGTATACAGGCTGGAGATTTGCTTGCAAACAAAACAAAACAACAAACCGGTCTTGAAATGAAGCTTAGCTGTTCGAGAGCTGCCAGAACTGGGAAAGATCTCCCGTAAGTATTCAGTTTTGTATTCGGCTGACACTAGACCAAGCTGGTGTCAAAGGGAACCAGACAGTGGGATCTACAGGGAGGCAGAAGGAAATTAGAGCACACCAACACTGGCAAAAAAGGAGGATAAACAGAAGACAGAGCATGGAAGGTGGCATAAACTGGACTTTACTGTTCATTTTCATACATACACATACATACATATCATTTGAATTATTAAATGTCTGAATTATGTGTTTTATGAATCAAATAGTTGTTAAATTCACTGAGACATGATAGCAGACAAAATATAGTACCCACAAGGGCTCTGACTCAAAGTAGCTCTTTTCCTCCGTTGATATGAACACAACTAGAATTTTGCTTAATTTACATCAGTGTAAATCAAGGTCACAATCAGGCCTAAAAGGAGGTCTTTACTGAAAACCAAAAGAAGCAAGCAATGAGCTGGACACCCAATCATTCACATTAATTAACTGTTACCTACCTTACCATTTTACACTACAACTAGCTCTATCAAAGACAAAGACTGGGCATCCATCTGAGAATAATTCACTCAGTGGATCTTTCCTGAATGTCCAAACCACCCAACAAGTTACCCCTTCTCCCTTGGCAGTCCTCCAACATTGTCCCAAGAAGCTTTTTATTCTTAAGCACCCTCAATATCCTCAGGCACACAACTCAGCTTTGTATTACAAAGCCGTTAATCTTGTAGATGGCAACACAAGTCCTCACATCAATTCAGACCCTTTGAACTGAAAATACACACATAAAAATAGAAATGTAGTATAAGAGCCACAGGGAGTCTTTCCAGGGAAAAAAATACGGCCAACGCATAGGGGACCATCAGAGAAGCTGCCCCAAAACAATCTGGTAATGAATCGGTCCATGGCACTTGGGCTGATTGTCAGGGATCAGTCCCTACAAGTAGCAGTGTAGACATGGCTATGGGCATCCACCACGAAGATAAAGTTTTTCTTTCAGGTCTAAATGGAAGTGCAACTGCGCAAGGAAGCAGTCGAAGACCAGGGTTTTGGATATGTTGCCTTTTCTTTAACGAAGAACTTCATCCAAATCAAACATTTTTGATCTAAAATGGTTTTAATTCTTGCCAGCCTCATTATTTCTCCATCTCTTGCAATCTGTGTTCCAGGTCCAGCTTGCTGTCTCTACAGCAGTGTATACAGAAGAACAAGAACCATAATTAGCTGCCAATGAAAGCCTAAAAATTGTACTCCTTATAGTGTTACTTCTCATTATAGAGTCTTGAAATATTCATGCGTTGGCTGCTCTCTGATGGATCTTTCTATTTAACGTCTTTCAAAATACAAATTACTTCCAATTTTAAACCTCAGCATTAATACTAAAGTCCTCTTCAGCCTAACTTTACACCTTAACAGCAACATCTGGATCTCAAAGCCTAGAGAGAAAACTGATATACATACCATTCAAATATTTAATTATACCTTGTCCATCTCTAAATCTCCCTATTTATTCTTGCTTTTACTTAAGGCTTGATCTTTCCTTTTCCCCTAATTTTAATCATGACTTTCCACTTCTCTTTGAATTGGAATTTTACCTTCTCTCTCCTTTCATGTGTTTCTGAAAAACCTTCGTTTTCCTGTTACTATTTCTTCTGTTTTCTGTGAACACTATTTTAATTATGATTTTCTGCAGTGGAAAAGAGTGTGACTTCTATTTCTGTACTTTCTCTTTAGAATTCAATTTTCTTCTACTGAACTAGAGCACCGTGTGTTGTCCATACTTTATCTTGCCTCCACTGTACAGAGCAAACTGACTTTCTGATGTGGGAACAAGTCATTTCATAAACGGAGGTAACTCATTTGAACTTGTTTTGGAATTACAGAGATCACTTTGTTCCTTTTAATGCAGCCTAAGGAAACCATAAACTGGATCTGAATTCCTTCAGGCTTTTCTCTGCTTAATTTAGTCAGGTTTCCTATGGCTTTCCCTGCCCTGCCCCTTATCTACAGCTGAGGTGCATGCACTAGTTCAACATCCTGAGTATCTGGAACCAAGAGGAACATAAGAAAGCCTACATTTCTTTCATATATTCTTGTGTGGGTGATACAAATCCATCCATATTTTAGGGTTTTCTGGAAGTTATTTTGCAGAGGCTGGCTTAATAACGCACATCATCAGCTCTTTCTAAACAGTTTTACATATTTCCAAACAGGTATTTTTCCACATATTAAGAATGGGCCCTGTCATGTAGTCATCCTTTGGATGATTACAACTTCCACTTAAATTTATTGGGACTTTTCAGTGTGACTCTAATACAGGATGAAAAGCACTCATGACATCTGATACCTATTAATTTGGGAATTCACAATTTAAGACCTTCAGTGTTATGAGTGTCTTACTTATTTGCAAATACATTTCAAAGTGTGTTTACTTCTGCTTATAATGACATTATGCTAGGAATATTTCCCCCTCAAAGGAATTTATCATATTTTGTTTGCTATTACCAACATGTTTTTTGAGCTGTTAGTCTGAAACAAATATTTAGACAAGTGAAGGAAGTAGTATTATTATTTCTCCCATTGCACATTAGTAAAATGTAAAGTACTGTGCACCTAGATTGTTATCTGTTTCTGATGAAGCTTGTGATTATATTTTCTGGGTTTAGTTTGAAAGCTAAGACATCTGTTTATCTGGTGCATACAGAATAACTCTCATGTCTCTTCATCTCTAAAATTTTCAAAGGCTTTCATTCTGTTTTAAATCCTTTGAAGAAGCAGTAATCAAAGACAAAAATTATCAGAGGTACATTTTTGTTTTCCAAACAATGAAAATAACAACGCTCATCCTACTCCGATTTCAGGCACTTGCAATGAAACTTCAAACCTGGAGATTTGCCACGCAAATCAAAAGTAATATGGGTAGCAGCAAACTCCAAAGTGCTGGCTGGATTACAGTTAATATGGGTACAGCCCCCCAGACTTCAATTCATCATATAAATTTAAACCAGGCATTTAAATAATAAAGACCAATAAGGCAATGCAAAGACTTCAAAAAACATATCCCATCACAGCATGACAATGCATCAAAGTTTTTTTCTTCTCCTTCTTTTTTATTCAGATAAAGAAATCAGGGAGAATAATGGTGAAATGCCTTTGTAGCACAAAAGCATTCAGAAAAGAGAACATTGAACAAACAATATTTTGCCATTCAAAACTGATTTTTAGTTTCAAAACTTAGGTTGAAGTAATATTTTGCAAGAAGGAATCAATATATTCTTGAAAAGAAATTGGCACTGCAGTTCAACTGTTTTAAGTAAGATTTTTTTTTTTCGTGCCAAGTCTATTCAAACTACAGCTTTAATTAGCACTCGAGAGGAAAATTAACAGAGGTCTTTCTTGAAGAACTGAAAAGTTTGCTATGCATTTTTTCATTCATTTATTACTTCTACTTACATCTCTAGTATGACCATGACATTTGGAGTAGTATTTGGGCAGAAGAGTGCGAGTATTTAGTCAAGCAAAAAAATAGCGGGAATATCTGAAAAGTTTTTGCAAAAATTCTAATTCGTTTGTGGCAGATTTGAATACCATGGGTAAAATCCCACAAAAACTTGAAGTTCAAATGTGATCATTAAAGACTTGTCGATTATCCTTTGTTGTATTAGAGATTGCCATGATGAGGATGATAGTTAAGAACAAATTCTGCAGTCAGTGACAGGATTCCTGCTACCCAGCTTTAGACCTCTGCGCTGTAGTCAGCTGCTCAGCTAATCACTTTTTACAGTTGTTACAGTTCTCTGTCAATGCAGAGAAACACATGTTTCTGGTCTACTCTTCACCTGACCTATTGTAGACTTATGTTTTAAGACGAAATTAATTACAGCCTAGAAGCGTCTGTAAAGGGAGCTTGGATGACTATCTCACTGGTAGCTCACACCTATATTATAGGTATCTGTATTTGGTCAAAAGGATTTCCTTCTAGATCTGTGCTTCTGCTTTCAGTTTGTTGTAAGTCCTTGTCGATTTCATATATGAACTATAGATTGAGCAAATGGAAGGAAGGGAGGAAGGGAGGGAGGGAGGGAGGGAGGAAGGAAGGAAGGAAGGAAGGAAGGAAGGAAGGAAGGAAGGAAGGAAGGGAGGGAGGGAGGGAGGGAGGAAGGAAGGAAGGAAGGAAGGAAGGAAGGAAGGAAGGAAGGAAGGAAGGAAGGAAGGAAGGAAGGAAGGAAGGAAGGAAGGAAGGAAGGAAGGAAGGAAGGAAGGAAGGAAGGAAGGAAGGAAGGAAGGAAGGAAGGAAGGAAGGAAGGAAGGAAGGAAGGAAGGAAGGAAGGAAAAAAAGCTTCAAGACTATTGAACCGATCATAGCCTTCACCCTAAGGACAAATTCCTCATCACACTCACCAGTATTCCTGCAGCTGCTCAGTCACTGTAATTGGGCTGAGGACATACTGGAAGAAAAGAAAGGAAGTAACTCAGTATCATTTTGGTCCTCAGAGTTCACTCTGGAGTGCACAGGAGATGTCACACAGGGACACGGTCCCGTTAAGTTCAACTTTCTTCATGAACTCTGCACTTGTCACCACAATGACGTGTTATGGGCCTCTCATGGGTTACTGTGCCAAGATTGTGCAACCCTGTCATGCCTCTCATCACTTTGGGTACCAGTTGTATAAATAGCACGCAAATTCTGTCTTCACAGCTAGATTGACCAGGAGGAGCTGACTGAAAGTAATGCATGCTGTGCTGGAAAGCAAAGAGGAACTTTCAGATTTGCCAAGATTTTTGACCCGGGAGTTCTGCTTGGTTCATTATTTATGTGAACTACATACATACCTAGCATGGAGAAGGAAAAAACAGTCATCTACCATTCATAAGTAGCTAGGAAACTGTACTCCATCATTTTTTTTACATTGTTTTGATTAGAAATATCTCCCTCATCTTTAGATTTTCTTATTAAATAAGCATAGTTTGATTAGACCAATAATGACCAAAATAAGCTTGGGCAGAAGCAATTTTCAGTTCATTTAATAACTATGAAGCCTGACTTCTTTGCCCCCAAAAGAACAGAAAAAAAAAAAAAGAAAGAGAAAGAGAGAAAGCCGTGGGATTTTTCTATCCTTAATCATTTAAAATAAGCTTGCTGTTCTCCCTTGTTTTAAAATGCTCAGTGCTATCACAATACATCTTTGATGTTGCAGTGCAATTTACAATCAGTTTGATTACTCCGATAAGAATGGCAACAAGTGCTGAAAGTGGCAACTTCCCTCCATATTATCCTAGGACCATGAAGTGCTGCCTGTAAAGTGAAGTGCTGGCTCTCAGTCCTGTTGAGTCAGGGCTCTGAAGCCCCGTGGGTGACTAAGGCTGTGGTCTACCAACGCCTTGGAGATGACCTAAGCCCAGGCTACTACTGAAAGCAGTAATTCCCTCAACCCTTCCTCTGCCTCTGTATTTCACTCCCCCACCCCCCCATTAGCATTTACGCAAAAGGAACCAATCCAACTGAAAAGTTTTAATATTTGGAAGGCTGGGTGTTGGATCAGTTCCCAGATCTAGCTTACAAGGTAGCCATACGATCTCACGTGCTGGCACCAGGGAAAAGGTGGGAACAGACAGCTGGGATGGGGAGAACGGAGGGATCATCTTCTTTAGCAGTGTTTCATACTTAAGTTAGATTAAAGTGTTCATGAAAGCACAGCCTAATTTAATTCATATTTCCAAGGCCCTCAGTGTTTCCAAGATAGATGAGCGACTGTCACACTCTCTGACTCTCACTTCTACCTCCCTCCCCTCCATCTGGGAACAACCTCAAGATGCTATCATCACAGCAGCAAAAGAGCCCTCCAAAGCATATTTGCCTGTCAGCTGGGTAGTTGACTTCAATTAGAAGTGTGAGGAGTTTTGTCCTCTAGGTCATAGGTAGATTTTTATAGCCAGATTGGGTTGGCTAACAAATCTATTTGTATCTTGTGCCTTTACCTGCATGATTTGCCTTTGAGGAAGGGAAATCACAGTAGGGTCAGCTATGCATGTCTTTTGACCTTGCTCTAAATGGAAAATAGAGAATTAAAGTAAAAAAAAAAGCAACTATTATGAGGAAACTTGAGATCTTCAGGTTACAATTACAAAAATTTTGAAATGGAAAAGGTGAGGGAAATCAAAAGTGAAGAAGGAAAGAAAGTGAAGAAAACCAAATACATATCATTTTTAATATACTAGCATAGTGAAAATGGTATAATGAAACATCTGAAATGTATTGATAGCCCTTCTGCCTCAAATAGACAGATACTCTTTTAAAACCCATGAATAATTATGATGTAATAAAATTCATTTCAGTGTTAACCTCAAAAATATTGAAAGTTTTGCATGCTTTTGAATATCAAAAACCTCTCTGCTATAAACCAATATGCTAGTAAGTATTCCAGAGAGAGAGAGAGAGTAAAACAACTGATGCCTTTGTTGAATGTAAGTCTAAAATGGTACCTGGCTTAATTATTTTTTTTCCCCCAGAAAATTACAATTTTGTCTTTTGCTTTCAGCAGGTCTTGCTCCCTCCTCTGCCCTGGTCATTTGCTCCCTGCTCCACCTGGAAGAATATCCCACTGCTCAGTTACAACGTACGTTTACGAATCATTGACCCAGATACCAAGTCTGATGCATCTAGCCACTCTTTAAGGAATGGAATGCCTGGACTGCGAGCTCAGAAAAGACGGCTATTTTTAAAGTAATAATTAAAAAAAAAATATTGGTTGTGTTTAGAAGACAGAGTTAACAAGTAAAATAGATTTTTGACCCTGCACTTGAAAGTATTTTTAAGTGTAATCTATCCCATCTCTTACGCCCTTTGCCATTTCTAGATGAGCCTTTTCAGAAGAAGGGAAAATCTGATTTGTTTAACTGGCCCCCAGTGTCAATCATTCAGTGTTAATAAAATGACCCATTGCAGATAATGGCTGTCAGCAGCGAGCTTTCCTGAAATGCTACTGAAAAACACTGAACCGCATGTGAAGAGGAGAAAAAGGCATTTTAGCTATGGACTTGCACATGTACGGGATTAAATCCTATTCTGAAACAGGCCAATGAAAATAGAAGAAGGAGTTCAAGTGCCTGATGTATCTGCTGTAATTTGAAATGCCTCAGGCTACGTCTACATCAGGAGGTAGCATCAAGAGGAGCACTCTCACAGGGCTCAAGACCTTGTCCACACCACACACCCCTCATTTTTTCACTTTGGGCTATCTCTAGTCTAGTCCCAGAGGATGAACGTTCACTTGGTGTGCTCACATGGAGAGCATCTTCTAGTTTAGTTTCATTCCCCAAAAGCCTAGCACGCGTGCTTTGGAAAACCTCTTTGTGGCGGGAACCACAGTGTAGGAAAGGGGACCAGGAGGAGATTTGTTTCAGGAATGCGCTCCTGATCTGAACACCCCCTGGGGTATCTGAGGCATTTAGGCAGGCAGATGGGTCAGAGGCTATGGAAGACCCGTCCCTTTCTGGAGGACCATTTAGAGGGTAGGCAAGACGCTCAAGCCTGTCTACAATAGCAGTGAACACCTCTGCCACTCCCTAAAGGCAAAGGGAATAGGATGAATATATCTGATGGCAAAATTAAAGCAAAACTGAGCCCTGTGAGTATACTGCCCAAAACAAACAATCCCCTTAATGTTCCTGTGTGTGAAAGCAGAACTCCGTGACGGTAAATGAGGTATTTATGTATATTTACACAGAATCTTCTTCTTTTATCTTCTCTGTTTGCATGGGCCTATGAACCTCTGAGAATTATCTGTATTTATCTGCCTGAGTCCTCCCATTTGGTTTTGTATCTCTTCAGTTCTATCTTTTCTTTATTTCCAGAAGTCCACATGGCAGCTTTCCAATTGTATTTATCCACTCCAACTAATTGAGTCACATAAATGCAAGTAATTTGAAGCATTATTGTGAGAGATTTCTGTTTGCCTCTTTAATTAAGCAGTTGTTCACAGGTGCATACAGTTACAACAAAATTAATTGATAGCTTTATATTGCAGTTCTTGAGTCTGCTGCTATTTGGTGCTTGCAAACAGTGCCATTAGATACACTATGTCTTATCTTGTTCATAGGGAACATTTCTCATTTTCCTTCAGAAAAGGTTAGGACAGATTGACCTATATATTGGAAAATCTATCCAAGCAGTAAAGGTAATTTTCCTAAGAAGGAAACAAAACAAGTGTTTATTTATGGAATAGTTTATTACCAATGGGAAGTGCTGCAACCCCGCTTTATTTTTTGGCATCTCAGCAAGCATCTTGAATGTCAAAAATCATTGATAGGGGAAGATAATATCTTCTTGTGGAAATTGTGGAAGCTTCATTTTTTGTTGTCAGGGACTTCATTTCCTTACCCATACAGGATTGTTATAGGATTATTAATAAAATTTCTTTTAAATGATCCTTTTTTGTTGTTGTTGTTTAAATAACATATTAAAAATAGTACACACAAATGGATTTTAGCAACCTGGGAAAACTTTAGAAGTGTAAACTTGTAAGTCTGATTTCATCCTATATGACCCTGCATACCTAACTTCAGGCTACTGGTAGTCTAAATGGAAAAAAGATATGCATAATCCGTAGCCCAATTCAGCTGATCTGAAGTTGGAATTTCCACCTGGAAGTGACTACTGCTTTCACTTTATCTATAAGTTAGGTATCAAGTTATGTGGAATGAAGTTAGACTACAGGAATGTTTTATAACATATAGTATTCCTGAAATATCTGTATTTTCTTATTTCTATCAAGGTCTAAATTTGAGACCAAAGTACATGTTCAAGTTGCTAGGTGAATAGCCTTGTCTAGTGTGAATAAGTAAGTAGATCAGAGTCTGTCTCTGATATGTATGAGCATGCAATCCCCAAACATTTCAGCAGGAGGGTGCTGAGAAGGAAGTGTCAATCTTATAGCTTCATTAGAAAAAACCCAACATAATAGAGGGATCCTGTGTCCAGTTCTGCCATCACACTTTACAGTTGCACTAGCAATCTGAGGGACGATCTGAAGGGAGCTACAAAAGAGGTAAGTTGAACAGTGGTAAGCTTAAAAAGCTCAAGTCATTTCATTTCCCTAGAAGACTAATACTCAACGTGACCATTATAATCATGTACCTCATTTGGAGAGAAGACTTTTGCAAGTAGAGAGGATTCTTAATATAGCAGGAAAGGAAAGAAAAGAGAGACAGAAAAAAAGATCCAATAGCAGAAACATGAATGTAGACAATTTTAGTTTTAAAACAAAGTGTACTTTTCCAAGTGTCCTGGGAGAAATTCAAAACGATCTTTTATATTTCCACGATCACTTTAGTTCTCTGTTTTAGTTCTGGGTTACCTAACTAAAATCTATTCTGAATCTCGCTGAGAAATTATGAAATTACTCCCTGAATGGTTGACTGAAAATCTGTGTTTGTAGTATTCTGGATACTAGGCGGTTACAATAGTTGAGGTGTGAATGTATTATGAGCGAACGTGTAGGTAACTGACTGAGTAGTGTATAAACCAGGAGATGGCATGATTTTTCTTCCCCTCACAAACTCACATATAGTTTAAATATAACAGTATAACTGTCCATATCACTCTTCACTCTCCGTGAGGTGAACCTGAACACTGGTGCTCACCATTTAGTTGGGGCATCCTTTAGAGCTTATCAAGGTTATCAAGCTTTCCCTTTTAAAATCACCGTGTGTGTCTACCCACCCCATGGCACTTATGCAAAAGTGCATATGTACATGAAACTCTGTTCAACGTGATCTATACTGTTAGGTAGAAGAAGCCCATGCAGAAGTTAGTGCTGTTGGTATTCTCTCTCAAACTTCTACATAGCATCCATCGCTGCTGTATGTGTGGACTTCTGGCAAAGCTGGGCAGTAAAACTGAGAAGGCAATTTTTATTCAAGAGAAAATATGCTCTAATTTGTTACCATAACTGTCTACTGGAATAGAACGTTATGAATGCTTTCTCATCTGTTACTATGCTTAGATTTATTCTTTCAGTGGTCACAGATAATTTCCTGGGTGCAAATACAGCAGCACATTCCATAGTTATCTTCAGACTCTTTAGAAAGTTTACTTAAATCCATTATGAATCATAAAGATTTACAAATAACCATGTGGCAAATGATCATCCTGAGCTGATTTATAGAGCTGCTTTTGTTTAATGAGGAGGAAGCTGTAGTTCTGAAATTAAGTATTGCAAATATGCATGGTAGAATTCTGTATTTGCTCTATCTCTATGAATTTGTATCAGTATTACTCAGGCTAGGCATAAAAATATTTTTCTTTTTAACTGCCAGCAGTGAAAACCTTGTACCGGGATCTGAAAGTCTCTGCCAACATCAAAGTTTTCTCAGGCCAAATTATTACAATTGAGTAGACACCTTGTCTCCAGTGGGGTTGTGAAGGTGCAAATAAGGGCAGCGTTTGGCATTCCAGTGGGAAGCTTGGAGAGAGAATAGCTTCGCTGATGACATACAAGCCTGACTAGAATCCAGCTTGCTCCCCCAGAGCTGTTGGGTCGGGTAAGCAAAAAAAAGTCAAACCATACAATTGTTTCTGAAGCAGACGTGTATGACTCACAGGGAACCTATCAGTTGAGAAGGAAGCTGCCTTTCCTTTGAGTCACCTTAAACACGTGTCCATTTGACATGGTCTAACATTCGTAACCCAACAAAATAGAAAATTAAGTATATGCAGCCAGGTACAACAAAACATTTGGAAATTTGCAATGCTGGTGTGTCACAGTTAGGAGCTTGCTTGCAGAAGAATGACTATTTCCTAACCTGCTTAGGCACCTGTGCAGCTCTTGGGTCAGGATTCACATGGGAATTAGCACAGGATTAGCACGGGATTTAGCTGGCTGAGCATGCCAGCCCTTGTGAATCTCAGTTTAGGTGCCTATCTCCTTTGGATGCCTAAATCAACCACATACACTCAGCCCTTCAGTCGCCGCCTTTTGGTCTTCCCTGTTCCAAACTTTACCATACCCAAGACTGGATGGTAGTCTTCCAGCAACCATTTTCCATTTGTTACTATTCCAGTTACTATTACGAGCTTATTCCACGTTCGGAGAGAAAAATGACAACTGCAGCATCTCATGGGCTGCAACATTGAGAAATGCATGATGGCTGTCAGGTTCTAGTGGCAGCAATCGAGTAACAGGAATTTGTATCCAAATGGATAACTCCATTGAATTACTGTCCCATTTAAAGCCCAGTGCTACACTCAGTATTGGCCATGCAAAATGGGCTCATCACTTGTAGAATGAGGAACAGAAAGAAAGAAATTATGGTCAGCTTCCCCAGTGAGGTACAGGGTGAAAAGATTTATTTTTAATCAAGTGGATAATCCTTTTCATTGTGCACTGGGAATTACCCCAGGTATAAACATTAACCATTGTAACTATTAAGTATGAGAGGATATTAGATTAATTATTGTGTAGATGTGAAATAAACTGCTGCAGCTTTTGCAGTATGTAAAAAGGACAACGAGTAGAGAGTCTAAATTGGGTATTTAGCTCAATACACAGAAAGATACTTTGATTTAGTGATCACGTGATTTTGCAATGATAGTTACATATTTCAAGGTGTATGGTATTGAATCATGTTGAATAATACTCACTCGTTCCATTTAACAGTATTTAATGCAGTGATTGGAAATTCCACAGCAGGCAAAGGGCTAACACCTCATACTGATTTTCATTAAGGTTTGGCTACCTAACTCCTCTGGATTAATTTGAGAATACAAATACTATTGTTATGTTTTTATTAGTGATAATTACGTAAAACTGCTGTTTACCATTTTCATTTCAATAAAGTTTTTGGGTTTTTTCAATCAAAATCAGTGAATACAAGTGCTATTCATTTTATTCGTATTCATTTTATGAAAACTGATTGTACATGAACATAGAGATAAATATATAATTATGAAATCATCCTTTGCCAGATGCAATATATTTCTTGTACTACTTATTTATTTTTTCTTATTTTACAAAATAATCATTCTTTCTCTTATAATTTCTATTTTCCTTAAGGTTCTACTTAAGGGTCACATTGATTTAATTTAAAATACTGTCAGCGACCCAAGACATTTTGAGCTGATATTTAGGTAACTTTTATAGTTATATAATAATTTTAATAGCTTCTAAAAGAATGTACTATTCTGGTGATAAAATACTTTCATAAACATTTTTTGAACCTAAACACATAAGCCCTGTGAATTTTTTAGGCCGTGTTCAATGAAAATTTCTTATATTTTCTGTATAGAATTTGTATATATAATTTAATTTTACTTAGAACACCAGCACTTCACAAGGGCAATAGTTTTAAAACACACACCTATATTAACATTGCAAATTCTCCACAATACATATCGCATATCTCTGTATTACAAGGTAACAAGATAAGATTACACATAATAATACTTCACTGAATGTAGTTGCAGTATTCTGGAACAAAATCCTGGTTTTACTCCATGGCTATATCAACTGGTTTCCATGGGAGTCCCAAAAAACATAAAGAGATCAGGACAACACATTTTGTACAGAGTTTAAGCATTTCTTAGGAATATATAAATATTATTTTGTGTCTCTAGATAGCTTTAGATTAAGGTTAATATTGTTGAAATATCTACATCTGCTTTTCTTCTCACTGTGATGTTTATCACCTCATAAAAATGCTGAAGTTACCAAGGAAAGATGTTTAATTTGTTCTTGCTGCTCAGTTGCATGTTGCATCCTATTTTGTAGTAAATGGCACAATGTCCCAAGTGGGCTGCCATACTGTCAGATACATTATTTATACATAACATTACTGGTTAATCAATGAACAAAAACGCAGGAGCCTTTTTTTCCCCTTTTCTGTGACATCTTTAAAGCTACAGTAGAGAAGAACAATTTTGCTATGTATTATACTGTTACTCACTTTTGAAAATAGCTTCAGGAGTTTCCTGGCACTGTTTGCACCATGCAAATTCAATCTGATTAAATTGAATGTGATTGTTAGACAAATGCAGTAACGATTTGTGCTGTGCAGAGGAGTAATTTGGTTAACTACGTAAGCTATTCTTACCTTTCAGTTAAAAGTAAGCAAAGTGTATTCCAGCAAAATCTTCTAACAGAAGATTTTTTTTTTTAAACCTGACATGAGATCTGAATTGCCCATCGTGATTTTTCATGTGTGTTTACAAGAGAGCCAGAATTTAAAACGTCGCTTGAATGCTCAGCAATTTTAGAAGTTCACCCTGCACCAAATGGAAAAGGGAATTTAGGAGTCAATGAAGAACTGAAATATGAAAATACATGTGTGCAAACAAGAGAAATGCCGCTGTACTGTGTCACGGAACTACAGGGGTTTTTTGTTTGTACTTCAGCTTATTCTGTCGTATTTTGTTCATAGACATTCCAGATCAATACAAAATATTCAGCTCTGTTCCAGTGATTGAATATGAATACATTATGTGCATACAAAAATAGTGATAATCTATGTTGATACAATAGTTCATTTTGCATTAGTGTCCTAGATGGGACAATGTTAAGAAGCAATTTAAATGAAATTCATTTAAATGTCAGCTCTCATGCTTGCGATTTTTCTATAATTGGTTATTTAATTAAAATAATTCTCATAGTCATTAATTTAGACTAAAACTTGCTGTGCACTGACATGTTTTAATTACATGGTATTAACAAAATTGATATGCTTTAAAAAAGCATGGTTAAATTTTAAACAAGAATAAATTAGAAATCTCATAGATCATCCTACTTAGAGTATTTATGAGAAAAAATCAGTCATTTAAAATGTTTATTATAAACAAAGTCCCAACATTATTGTGCGTGCATCATATTTGGTTCCTGCTTCAGTGCGGGGAGACTTTTATGTTAACACAGCACCTCCATCTTCGAATTCCTTTAACCAACACACAATAAATAAGGTAATGAACCAAATTAAATATTAATAGAAATCCACATAAACCGCAGAAGACAGACATAGAACTGACGTTTGAATTATACTATACCTTTGATATCATTAGGACAACATATTAATGAAGTTTTAAAGGGTTGAATCTTTATCTACCGTTCATGAAGACAAACAGGATTATATGAGCCTCCTTGTAAGATGCAGATAAGGAATGAAAAAAATTGAATATTCTACTAAAACTACCTGAACAGGATAGAAGAACTAAAGTCTTAGGCACTGATCCTGCAAGGTAATCCATAAGCAAGGATCCACATGCCCTTATGAAGTACCCTGAAGTCAAAGGAACTACTTTCATAAATAAAGAGGTAATTTGTTTTCAGGACTGGGCTTATATTCAAGAATGTGAGAATCAGAATTTTATTTCATTGTCTATTAATTAGACTAGCTCTATATTACTTTGACCTTTTTAATATTCTGTGATTTAATTGGATGATCAGTCTACCTCAGCCTATGATTGCCAATCATTCTGCATAATATACTTCTACTCTTTTTTACTCCGATGTGTGCAGGATCAGTCTCTTATTAACACGAAACAATGATTTTATTGTGAATGGCAGGGGCCAAAAAGGACGTATACAGACATCTAGAACTTCATTAATTCTATAACAACACATATCAGTGTAGCTTTTTCTGGCAACCAACACAGGAAGGATATTATACCTCTCCCGAGCTTTTCTCTTTTGATCCTCAAATTCAACACTGCACAGCCCAGAGTTTAAAATGCTGTTTAAGACTGAGGCGCAAACAGGTGCCACACTACTCACCCAGTTGACTTACAAAAAACATTGCAGTAACAAAACGCTGCAGAAAGGCAACTCTTGCATGTGGACTGTGGTCCATCTCCTCTTACCATCTGAGCACTGGATTCATCTAAGTGCGGATGCCTAGGTGTGAGCTAATGATTGTCGGCTCTTTATAGTCAGTGGAGAGCACGAGAGCAGAACATCTCATTCCAAAAGGGACATTGTATTTGGTTAGATGAATTATGCTCTAAAAGTGACTACAGCTCTCCATTTACTATAAGAAAGGCTAGGACTAGGTCAGAGATGTAAGGTTCAGCTAGCTGAATTCAACCCATTCTGTCTGGATAGATATGTGTGCTTTCTCTCTAATCTTTTTTTTTTTGATTCTGACTTACATATTGTATATGAAGCCTAGGTTTTGCTTTCTATTTTATGATATCCACAGTCTGCAGTATTGTAACTCCTATGAGTCTCACAGTCTTTAGAATCTTTATTTTCCACACCTGTGTGAAGAAAGGAAGACCTGCTCTTTCTGCACGATAACAGGAAAACTACTAGTTTACCAAGATAGCACAGGAAGACTATTTAAGCTCTTAGTGCTAGCTGAGTGACCCATACTTCATATTTTCTCCAGTACGACTTCCTTTCTCCTTTGTTGCTATACTGACACGGTTTTTCATGCAGTAGTAGCACAGTTGTCTTACCTTGTGAGTTGATGGGGATTCTGACTTCTCAGTTGGAACATCCTGTCCTACAGCTGTTGCAATGAGGCTCTCTATAGGATACCTCTCTATAGCAAATTAAAGTGTGATTGTAGCATGTGTTAGCTAAACCTGACTAGCACAATTAACACCATCAGCAAAAACCAGGACGCTAACTTATGGTATGCCAGCAATCTAAAATACAAAACATTGTGATGATTCTTAGTCAGTTGTATGCCAGCTTCAACATGTAAATATGGTACCTTGATTTCAGTGCTGTTCTTGGCATGAAGCAGATCAGGTAGCAAGGTTATACTGGTATCTCTGATAATCAGATTTTCATTTCGCACTGTCAACATACTTTCCAAACTGTAAGTTACCCATGTTGTAGAAAATGTGGAAGGAGAAAACATTAACTAGAATAGATTCAGTAACACACTATCATCCCTCTTTAGCAATGAAGTTCATGGGTTATAGAGTCCAGGTGTGAAATTATTAACTCATTTCCACTGTAAATGAAGCTTGTGACAGAAAATTTTACCGATGTTGGAGCTGGACCTCATTTACCCTCAGACTTTTTTCTAGGACTCCTGCAATGTTAAAGTATCTTCAAGTGTATGTAAATATAATTTATTGATAGCTTTCCTGGAAAGTTTCCACCAGAGAAATCTTCAAGACTGACAACAGTACACTTCCAGTTTAAAATCTGTATGCAACTTTAACAGTGAGGCTTGGGATTCAAGCTTAATAAGAACTCCTCTATTGGTCTTCTTGCTTGCTTTATTGCTTAATACATTGCTTCAACTGAGAATATTCAGAAGTCACCTTGAAGAGAACAGGGTGGTCGCTTGCCATAGGAACTGTGGTTCTTTAAACAAAACATCTTTTTCTAGGTCCCCTAAGTACTTAACTTGTCCCTGTTGTTCCACTCTCATTAGACTTTCAGACTGATGAAGAGGAATCACTTCAGCTGGTACCCTCATCCCAGCAAAGAATGTTTTTCAAGCTTCCTGAAGCTCGCCACTACCAGTAATTGGTCTTCAGACCACAAACCAAATGCACACAGAGAAGTCCTATAAATCTGGCTGGACAAAAAAGAAAATAAAAATCAAAAAAACCCAAAAAAACCAAACAAAAAAACCCAACCCCGAAAAAAGAAAGGAAACAGTATCTCGAAGCTTTGTGGGATAGCATGTTAAAATTCAAAATCTTTCTCCTGAGATAGCAAATAGTCCCTGCCTTTACAATAGAAAGACACAATACAATCTGCAACACTTACAAAACAGTCTAACTTGTAGCGTCACAGCAATGCATCTGGGCTTAGTAATTTGTTCCAACTATGACACAAAAATCTGGCTTTCTGAGAGCTTTCACAAAAAAAACCAACAAACCCAAAACCCAAAAAACAGAGGCATGGCTCCTGAGCATTTGAAAATATGTACAGTCATATAGCTTAGAGAAGAAAAGAATGGATCTGTTATCTAAGTTATCATCTCTTTTTTCTTCTTTACAGAAGATTAAGGGTGGGATTTAACCTTAGACTGAGCACCTCTATGAGAGATAGGTGGGTTTAATCTCTCCTAACAGTCACTAGAAATTTAGCCAAGGCAGTCCAGCAAGGGTAGAGAACTATTCAGCTCTCCTTGAAGTTGATGCCTACATTTTGGCGGATGAATAGCTCTCTAAACTCTGGTATTGAGTGTATGTATGTCAGTGATTGAAACAGGAGTTCAGGCACAAAGGTCAGCGTTCTACTGCCTTAATGTAGGTGTCTAGTGCCATTCAAGATGTCTTAAGGTACATGGCCTAAGGTACATATCCTAAGGCCACATAGCCATTACAGTAGGCATGAATTCCTTACGGGTCTTGTATCACAACTGCCAGACTTGTATGGAACCTCACATGGTTCTAGATGCCTATGTTTAGGCCACTGATTCCCATATATGCAAATGTGACTATAGGTCAATTATCTTACTCCATAAATAGCGGACAGCCCAAGTGCCCTTTGAGCTCTCCTGCACGGCAGCGGGCTACACGCCAGGATCTCCCCTTGAGTGGGGACGCTCGCTTAAGGTTCTGCTCCTTGAGATTGAGAGATTCCTTGCTGCAACAGATTCTCAGTAAGTGACTAATAGCATGATAAACTTTGAAATCTTAGCTAAGTGATCTAAGGATTGATTGCGCATATATAATTCTTTAGACATAAACCCTTCACCAAGTCTGGGACTAGGATTGGATCCAGCCTCACCTAGACTCCTCTCTGAGAAAGAGTTTAGAAAGCAAGGGGGTCCTTTCTGAACCTCGTGACTCAACGGGAGGGTCTCCCTGACAACTTGTCTGAACTCTGGCCTCTATGCAGTAAATAATCAAGTATACCCTGGCATCGAATCTCGTAAAACACCGCTGCATTCACTACTAACTTGGTTAAATCACTGTTTTATGTTAATAAACATTTCACTGCTTTTCCCTTACAAGTGAATTTAACCACTCTGCCCACAACAGTTATCACACCGTCTATAATGATATCCAAGTCCTAAATAGGATTCCATCATTTTCCAGACTGTAGCCTATGGAGATGCTAAACACACTGTTGTATTTTAGGAAATGCATAAATGTAAAGATAAGCTATGTGATACCACATATCTTGTAATTCCATCACAATTTGTTGATGTGTTGCCAACAAATCTGTTTCGGTTTCAGATTCAGAACTGATGTTTTCTCTTGTAAGCTGGTCACCGCTATACAAATGTGTTAGCCCCACTTCAAGCTTCATGCTGAAAAGAATTCAGAAATAGCCCTGGGAACATTTAGTATTTCCTTGAAAAAGCTGTGGATTGTCATTAACTGACAAACAGTCCGCTGCCAAGTTCTTGCAAGAATTGTATTTGTTGTCTGATGCCAAACAGCCTCTTTAAATGCTAATGAACAAAGTATGGCATGCATTCTGTTCTTGATGGATTATGCCTATACCTTCTGTGGTCAACAGAAGGGGAATTCCCGGCCCATATGATTTCCATTCTGGCACGCTACTCTTTTCTCTGCTTACAAGGCAGTAAGCACTCAAATAGATTAGTCAATCTTATTTTAAATTAAGTATAGCCTCCGCACCCTAACTCACATGTATAAAATCTGAAGGAACTATGCCAGGCTGCCTACGCACTGTATGTGTTTTGTTTTCTTTAGAGGATTAAGCTCCCGACTTTAATATCAGTGATGCTCACTGTATACTGATATGCCTTTTAAATTCAAACATGAATGTTTCATAAACAGTTGATTTACATGTTTGCCTTTACCTCTTTGGAGACAGATTTAAGGAGTTACATTTTTAAATTGTCTTCTTTAGTGGTTTTCATAATTTCCTGCTACTGAAAGAGCTGGCTTGATAGAGAAATACATTAAAGAACCGTAATCTTGCTACCATGCGTACGTGTAGTTTTATAGCCGGTAGGAGGTCCAGATTTGTATATATCAATACCTTTGATTACACCTTCAAGCCCAGCTTTCCAAGAAGCATAAATTATGCAGCAAATGGCAAGCTCAGGAGTTGTACACTAAAAAAATTTTTGTATGATGCGATAATTTAAGTTGTTTTAATTGTCATTCAGTAACTGCTGCTAGTCAGATGATCCTCTCCTACTAGTTTATGATCTGCTGAAAAGGAAGGAAAAGTTGTTCTAGGATAACAGCAAGCTCCAAGCTACAGGGACAATACAATCCATCTTTAGTTAAGATGCACAGCTACAAGATATTAAATACGCTATTAATAGAAATAAAGAACCATGAAAGGTGATAGGAAAAAAAACCCAGGAATATTTTATCAAATCACTGGAAAGTACTTTTTCATTTTCGGTAAACCGCAATCTATTTCTCTGAAACCTACGGCCTGCAGTGGTTCCCCACATGGATCCCACCAACTTAACTGGTGAAAATGCAACTGGTTTTCGTGCAAATTTACAAGTAGCTTTGCTAGTTAACGTGAAATAAAAAAATTGATTAGTTCATTCAGGGAAGTTGAGCTTTCGCGAGCTTTCAAAAAACCATCTTGCCCTCTACCTACTTGTTTTTCTCTTTTACACTGACCCATCTCTGGAGATGTGCTTTTGCACAGAAAACATGTTTCTAAGTTAGTGAGAAGTTTGGTCAAAGCTTGTCCCTCCCTGTGGAGAAAAAAAGAAATCCTTGACGTTCTTTGAATGAAATTTCTATAGGGAAAAGGAGGAAAAAAACCCCCCAACAACCCAAAACCAAAAATAAAGAAGAGTAACAGAAGTATCCTGTGTCTCTAATTTGCTGGAAGTGCTGGACACGCTTATCTAGACATCCTGGATAAATCAAGATATCCTGTCATCTTCCATTCAGCAGTAGCAAATGAAATGGATAACCATACTTACAGGTATTAATATTACAAGAAAACAAATTTATTTGATAGCCTCTCTCTCATTTGAAATGAGCAATTTCTTCCATTCTTCTAGCTATTTATAGTAAGACCTTTATAAGCTCAAACTAATTAATAAATGAGATCAATTTCAAGAATTTTTTTCTTGTTCAAACCACTTAATCATTCATTTTAGTAACATTTTAAAGGCCATGTCTAAAATAGATTTGCACCCATGTCCCTAATGTGAATTTTTCACTCTTTGGCAGCATGCAATAGGTAGTGTATAATGACCTTTTCTCTGTTTGGAACAGGGATTAGAATAATATATTTGACCCTTTTTACTCACCTGGGAGTGATGCTAGTCTCCATGTTCAATAAAGTAGAATATGTCTCTAGTGTCCCAAGGTTAAGGCCATGACTTTAAACTATTTAACACAAGCTATCAGGCTGATTCACCTCAGTCAGACTCTACAGAAGGGTTGCTTTTACTTTTTTCCCTCCTTTTTTTATTAGGCTGAATTATATACACTTCATCACAACAATTTCTTATCCACAGTACAATTAAGGGAAATATTTTGCATTACAAACAAAGCAAGTTAACCTGGTCACATTGTGCATTATAACAAAATTTACAGCTGCATAAATAGCAGTGTAAACTTACAGAAAGGCTGGTAATTATAGTGCCATTGATGGTCTTTGTTGCTTTAATTCTGAAGCAGCCAGAATGATTAAACTGAATCTTAATCGACTTCTCCATTAAAAATGCTGGCAGAGAAGCTCCCTTAACCTTTCTCATTGATTGAACACAACAATCACCATTCAATTATAATGCAAAAGGACATTTGTTATAATGTACGAAAGATGCATGAGCCATTTCCTTTTACTGAAGACAATCAATGAGATGACTCCTACCTCAAAGAAGGTAAGGTGAAGCTAGTGTACCTGGAAGAGCATTAAAGTCAAAGCTGAACTCAGGTAACTGCAAACACTACAGTTTTCAGGGGATGGAAGATTATTTCAGTGAAAATAAAAGAAGAAATTCCTCCCTTTATGATGAATAAATGTCTTCATTAAAAGATGGATAAGAATACAGAATTGGAAGTAAATTCACCAAATTTAACAGTAAATCCCTATTTTATAAAACTAAGTGAAAAATTAATTTACAAACTCTCTCATATAATGAGTTTAGGTACATTGTAACTAGAACAAAAAGTCAGATCAGGATTTTAAGTTTTAATGATTTTTTTTTTTTTTTATAGCTTCATTTTATGTTTAGGAGGCATATTTTGTATATTTAACTGGTCACAATTCAGAATGAATAGAGCAGGTAATGTCATATGCTGAATATGAACACCACAATCACTAGGAAACAGCACCACTGCTGGCCTTGGAAAACTAACAGGAAACATTTCTGAACCACAGAAAGCAAAGGATTTTCACAACAGCAATTGCCTTAATTTTATCCTTCTTTCCTCAAGTAAATTTCAGGAAAAAGGCCACAGGCTAGTTAATGCATCACACACGTTTGGAAAGATAGCACTTTAAGAGCTAACTTTCACAAGCTTTCTAGTGAGATCACTTCAGTCCAAACAAAGTATACTTTTAGAGTTGATGTGGAAGCCTTTGTGCCATTGTTGCTCTCTGTTGCTGCAATCAAAGCCCTGGGAAGTCCTGGCAGAGAAAAGAAGGAGCAGCCAGGTTGCTCAGATTGCTAGTACTGGTTATGCCAATTGCAGATGTGGAGCTTGCCTCTGCATCAGTTTGCACCGAGTCAGATCAGCCCCTGAGCCGCTGTAACTTGGCCGAGTGAGCTCTACTCCCAGAGCAAAGCGGGCAGGAGCTGGAGACTCCATAGTACATTTTCAGCTCTGGTCCCTAAATTGTTTGTGCTGAGTTTCCATCACCACCATATAAATAGTACAAATCCATTCAAATTTTGTCTTTTAGACCTTGACCATTTTGCAGCAGTTCTTTGCCTTCTCCAGAAAGTCTTTGGGTTCAGTGTATATGATGGGCAGGATGAGTACTAATTCAAAGTTACCCGTACACTGCTCGTTGTTTTCAGTTTAGCTGTTCTGTCTCTGTTAAAGCATTGAGATACAGTTCAACATCCATTTTCTGAAAGATGTTAGTGCTGCCATCAGATTTTAAAAGCACCGTAATACAGTACTCATTTTCTGAATCTTTGCATGCATTTCCCAGTAGAAATCACCATCTGCTGCTACTATCTGCCCGGGTAATTATTTCTTCTCCTGCTTAGCCGCTTTCTCATATTACTCCAACTTCTTCTTTCATGTAAAATACATCCTTTTTATGCTGTTAATTCAATTTAAAAATATCTGTAATGTTTACCAGAATAAAGAATAGCCAAAAGGATTGGAGTGCTGAGAAGACTATCCTATCTAAGCTAAAATCCTGAAGAGTTACTCCAGAGCTTCTGGCAGTCACTCCTCTAATCTAAAATCAGTAATAAACAAACCAAAATAACAACAGGAAGTGAAGGCAGGGGAAATATACTGTAATGGTTATCTACTACTGGATTACCCAGGGAATGTTGTTTTTCCTGTGTCTTTTTCAAACTGTAAACCTTATGGGACAGATCCCATATCCTACTATTTCTAGTAGGTTGATAACCAGTTTTCTGACACCACTTCAATAAATTATTAATAATAACCAGGAGACCAGTGTTTTCTGCTTGAATATAATCATTCTGCTTATAAGAAATACACTCGTCCAAATTTTCTGTTGTGTTGTGATGATCACAGTTATTGCATAAATAGCTATGTAAAATATAAATGTGGTCTTGATAATACACGTAGCAAGAAACTTTACTTTTGAAATTTTCTAAATTTCTGTCACCTTCTATCAAATTTTATTTTAAAGAACACATTTTTCTCAATGTTGCTGACCATGTTGGTAGATTCAAAGTGTGGTTAAAAATAAGCTTGAACTTATTTTTCTGAATGGTGGAAAGTCAAAATACTGGTTCCCAGCATGAAATATTGTAAAACAATACAAGGTATTGTAATTACCTTGTCATTTACAATACAAGGTATTGTAAAACACTGGACTCGTGAGTCAATGAATGAATGGTACTGAAAGCAAAGTCCAAAATTTTGTTCTTTACTAGTATCAAGGTGGTTTCCTCAATCACATCCCCACCCTCCTAAGCCCCCACCCCCACCCCAAGCCTTACATACTTTTGCATAGTAGGTGAGAAAGCGAGAAAAGTGAGATCTGAACTCCAATTCCCCATTGTGGAATATTTAACAGCTTTGGAAAAGTGAGTAGTATGTTCAAATACTGTTGTTCACACTGAGGGAGACTAGAACTCTGTGTCCTTTACGGCTGCAGGAATTGGCGCTGGTTTCTGATTTGCCACTTTCAAGAATAACAACCATACTCTCTTTCCCTATCCCAGCCTTTCCGTTCCTTTTCTTCCCAGCTTCTTTCTCTCTCTCTTTTAATTTGATCATAGTCAAACAAGGAATTCAGTCACCATTTCTCACATTTCCCACAGCAAAGGGGAGGGAACAAGAGGACTGCCACAAAGAGGTACAAACACATTCAAACACAGCCCCTAGCAGACTAGCCCTCTGTTTTGACGGAAGCATGTCTGCTTTAGACCAATCCTGCTGACGGCTGCTTGTTTCTGTACCTGCTGTTTTTACCCACTCAGTTGTACAGAACCAGCTGTTCGTGCGCCATGCTTTGTGGGGAAAGAAATCTCCAGCTTTAGGACAGAAGTGGGGATCTTTCTTACTTTTCAAATATCAATTACTGGGTTTATTTGCAAGATAATAATTAGCAAGCTTGTTGCTAGCCAGCAGGCAACAGTGCAGGAGAAGGAGGCGTGCTACCAGCCTGGTTGACCATCTTCACAAGTGGCCATGGAGACCTGAGGTGTCATCACTGCCTCTGCCCCCTTGGCAGCAGAGGGGGGATAAAGGCCCATGAACAGCCTGGGTTTGTGGGCAACAATGCAGGCAGGGCTTGGAAATAAAGCTACTGGTACAAGACCGCATTTTCATCCAAAAGCAATGATTTTTCTTCCCCTGCCATAGGCAAGAGCTGACTTGACTTGGATTGAATGTCAGCCCTGCTCCAATGGAATTAGACCTCCCAAAGAAAATGTAACTGGGGGAAAAATAAATATGCTATTTTAAGGATCAGATGACACATCAGAAATAAATATAAAGCATAAATTTTATGTTGGCCAAAATTGTCACATTCCTGCATGAACCCTGTAGAATTTTAGTTTCCTTCTGCTGTCCAGAATGAGCATCTGTTAGTTTGATCGGTCCTGCCCAGCGTTACTGACAACCCCATGTACGGCTTTATTAATTTTTAAGTGGAGTCAGATGCACTGGAGAGAACTCGGCTGGTGTGTCCCACACAAGCACAATTTCTTGACACTGCAAAGGGAAAAGAAAAAAGCTGAACATTTGTTTTCATAAGCCGGATATCAAAGGTAACCTAAAATGCACGATGTGAAAGGTATCTCATTAGAACTATTTCCAGGTTTAAGGTGAGGTGCTTTGTAAATATAACCTGTCCTAAACTGTAAAAACTGTTACTAAGAAAGTAAATTATTAGTAAATCTGTCATGTTTTTCATGCATCCAACGGCTTCACCTCATCCTCAATGTTATATAAGCCTTTTTTTGGGCAAGTAGATTTCTCTTGTCCATTACAAAAGAAGGTAAACACACTACAAAGTGCTGCCACAGTGAACTAGCGTTAATATAGTGTTGATTAAATTCAAGTGTTCAAGAAATTCAACAGTTCTCACAAAGACTCGAATTTTAGGATATCAGTGTGAATACATCAGGGCCGAAAATACTGACCTAGAATCTTGTTAGAATAGACTCTTTTAACATACTTTGGGGGTCTATATTCTTTTTGGACCAAAAAATATCAGGATAGATGTATTTACGCTATGTTGTCACTCCTGTTTTATTTCCTGGTGGGTTGTAAATATTCATGCAGAAAAGGAAAAAACAGCCAAGCCACTATGAAACTCACACATGTTTCCACTACTGAATATAACTTTTGGAAAATTTTATTGCTCCCACATCTCTTCTACCCAGCCTACTTTTGGACCCAGCAATAAAGCAAAAATAAAACATAACCCTTAATATAATGATAGTGTATTTAATGTCTATAACACACCATTAAAATGCACTTGAGAGCTTCCAGTTTGCTACATTTAGTACTAGACTATGACTACTAGTAAACTGCTGAAAATGCCTGAATGAGAGATGAAGACGTGACCAGGAGGGAAATCATATGATGTAATTTTTTTTTTAAAATTGAAGAAAATGAACAGAAAGCGGTTTCACTTTTGCTGTAAACAAAGACAGATTTAATATGCAAATAATATTTATTTGAATTGCTGCAGGTCAATCCATAAATATTGTGCTTTTGCCTACATTTCACAAGAAACAAGGAAGAAGAATATAATTCCTGAATTTTCCTGTTATTTGTTTGGGCACAGCCTTATCTCTTCTGAGCTTCCTGGCTGCAACTGACTAACACCTAGAAGCAAATTAGTTATTAGCCAGTGAAAAAAAGGAAGCAGAAGTATACAAGTACTTTACAGAGTTTAAGGAAACAGTGCAATAAAATGAATTGTGGACAATGTAAAGCTAAAACAAGGAAACATTGCCTGTACTTACAGTATTTTGTCACTCAGACACATGAGTGACTGAAGTATAATGTGGAAATATCTGAGTTTTAAACAAGCTTACAGCAGAGGATTTAATGAAGACTAAGAAGGAGGGTAAATTAAACTTTAAGATTTCTGGTTTATTGTGGTTAACTGCTATTGGTACTCAAGTGTATTGGGTTGGCATGGCAAGGTTTTGGTAGCAGGGGGGCTACAGGGGTGGCTTCTGTGAGTGGCTTCCCCCATGTCCAACAAAGCCAGTGCCAGCTGTCTCCAAGACGATGTCTCCAAGCCCATCAGCGACGGTGGTAGCACCTCCAGAATAACATACTTAAGAAGGAAAAAAAACCACACTGCACAACAGCAATTGCAGCAGGAGAGAGGAGAGAATATGTGAGAGCAACAACTCTGCAGACACCAAGTCAGACCAGCTATCCCCAGGGTGTTCAGCCTCCTGAGCTGGAAGATAAGGATGGAGAGCAGAACAAGCCACCCATAATCCATCAGGACGTAGTCAATGATCTCCTTCTGCACCTAGATACACGTAAGTCTATGGGGCCAGATGGGACCCACCCAAGAGTACTCAGGGAACTGGTGGGAGAGCTCACCAAGCCTGTCTCCATCATTTATCAACAATCTTGGTCAACAGGAGAGGTACCAGATGACTGAAGGGTGGCTAATGTGATGCCCATCTACAAGAAGGGTCAGAAGGAGGATCCGGGGAACTACAGGCCTGTCAGCCTGACCTCGGCACCAGGAAAGATCATGGAGAGGATCATCTCGAGTGAGCTCTCACAGCAAGTGCAGGGCAGCCAAGGGATCAAGGCCAGCCAGCATGGGTTTAGGAAAGGGAGGTCCTGCTTAATCAACCTGTTCTCTTTCTATGACCATGTGACCCACCTTCTGGATGTGGGGAAGGCTGTGGACGTTGGCTGTCTGGACTTTGGTAAGGCCTTTGACACCATCCCCCACAGCATTCTCCTGGAGAAGCTGGAGAATCATGGCATAGACAAGTGTACTTTTTGCTGGGTTAAAAACTGGCTGGATAGCCGTGCCCAGAGACTTGTGATTAATGGGGTGAAATCCTCTTGGCGGCCGGTCACCAGTGGTGTCCCTCAGGGCTCAGTTTTGTGGCCAGTTTTGTTTAATATCTTTATCAATGCTCTGGATGAGGGGATTGAGTGTACCCTCAGTAAGTTTGCAGACGACACCAAACTAGGTGGGAGTGTTGATCTGCTTGAGGGTAGGAAGGCTCTACAGAGGGACCTGGACAGGCTGGATCAATGGGCCAAGGCCAACTGTTATGAGGTTTAATAAGTGCCAGGTCCTGCATTTCGGTCACAACAACCCCAAGCAACCCCACAGGCTTGGGGAAGAGTGGCTGGAAAGCTGCCCAGCAGAAAAGGACCTGGGGGTGCTGGTGGACGGCCAGCTTCACATGAGCCAGCAGTGTGCCCGGGTGGCCAAGAAGGCCAACAGCATTCTGGCTTGTATCAGGAATAGCGTGGCCAGCAGGAGCAGGGAAGTGATCGTGCCTCTGTACTCGGCACTGGTGAGGCCTCACCTCGAGTGCTGTGTTCAGTTCTGGGCCCCTCTGTACAAGAGGGACATTGAGGTGCTGGAGCGTGTCCAGAGGAGAGCTACCAGGCTGGGGAGGGGTCTGGAGACCAGGTCATATGAGGAGAGGCTGAGGGAGCGGGGCGTGTTCAGCTTGGAGAAGAGGAGGCTGAGGGGAGACCACATTGCCCTCTACAACTACCTGAGAGGAGGTTGGAGAGAGGTGGGTGTTGGCCTCTTCTCCCAGGTGAATAATGACAGGAGCAGAGGAAATGGCCTGAAGTTGCGGCAGGGGAGGTTTAGATTAGATATTAGGAAGAATTACTTTACTGAAAGAGTGGTCAGGCGCTGAAACAGCCTGCCCAGGGAGGTGGTTGAGTCACCATCCCTAGAGGTATTTAAGAAACATCCAGATGTGGCACTTCAGGGCATGCTCTAGTGGCAGAGATTGTAGGGGGTTTTTTGTGTGTGTGTGGTTGGACTCGATGATCTCAAAGGTCCTTTCCAACTGTGACGATTCTATGATTCTATGATTCTAAGACCAGTGAAGAAGGAGGCGGAGGAGGTGCTCCAGGCACTGGTGCAGAGATTCCCCTGCAGCCCACAGTGAAGACCATGGTGAGGTGGGCTGTCCTCCTGCAGCCCATGGAGGTTAACGGTGGAACAAATATCCACAAGAAGGAGGACCCCACGCCAGAGCAGGCAGATGCCCAAAGGAGGCTGTGACTCCTTGGGAAGCCTGCCCTGGAGCGGGCTCATGGCAGGCCCTGTGGATCCACAGAAAGAGGAGACTGCTGGAGCAGTCTGTTCCTGAAGGACTGCACCCTGTGGAAGGACTCATGTTGGAGTAGTTCATGAAGAACTGTAGCCTGGGGGAAGGACTCATGCTGGACAAGTTTGTGGAAGACTGTGTCCTGTGGGAGGGACCCCACACTGGAGCAGGGGAAAAGTGTGAAGAGTCTTGCCCCAAGGAGGAAGGAGCAGCAGAAACAAGATGTGATGAACTGACCACAACTGCCATTCCCTGTTCCCCTGTACCACTGTGGGGGAGGAGGTAGAGAAAGTGGGAGTGAAGTTGAGCCCAGGAAGAACAGGGAGTGGGGGCAAGGTGTTTTAAGATTTGGTTTTATTTTCTTATTACCTTTCTCTGACTTGATTGGTGAGAAATTAGATTAATTTTCCCCAAGCTGAGCCTGTTTTGCCGGTAGCGGTAATTGCTGAGTGATCTCTCCCTGTCCTCATCTTGACCCACAAGCCTTTCATTATATTTTCTCTCCCCTGTCCAGCTGAGAGGGGAGTGATAGAGTGGCTTTGGTGGGTTCCTGGTGTCCAGCCAGGGTCGACCCACCACATCAGGGTAGCTAGCGTGACACAGCTGGAACACATCTACACAGTGCTAGTCTCACCTCTGTTAGCTGATGTGAAACTACCAAGAGAAAGACCACTGGTGCTATGCCATTTAATCTGCTTATGTGTGTACGTGGACAACATGAGAGGGACTAGGGCCTCCAGAGAAGAAGAACAGAAAGCGACTCCATAGCAACTCAAAAAGAAAAGAGGAGAAGGAAAATGAGATGAGATCCTCAGTTATGACCATGCTGATTTTAAACTGAAATCTGGTGTCAAAAAACACTGGTAAGGAATATCACATTGTGAGTTTGGCTGAAGAAAACGACGTCAGGTATGAAAAGTGCCTCTGTGGGAAGGCCACATAGAGAAGAAAGCTACAATTGTCATCTGCAGGTAGGAACAGCTGTAAGAAGAATGTGAGTGAGCCTGAAAGTCCTCTAGAGCTCCCCCCAAAATTTAGGTGGGAAATGAAGATCTTCCAAATGGAAATGTAAGGCTGGGGGAAAAAAAATAAAAAAGAAGTGAATGCTGAAGGAGGTGACATTTTGGGGGGGAATTTCTTATGTGGCTAATGAGAGAGAAAATAATTTGCCCAACTGTTTGAGATGAAGTTGTTAGCTTTCAGTGGGGCAGCCCTTCTGTATAGAGCTGGCAATGCAAACTAGTTATACTGTTGCAATGCACTGTAATCTAACCAGTGAGAGATCATTATTTGTTTATTGACTAGAAACAGACAAATAAAGCATATATATATATATATATGTATCCTTTGAACTCCTTAACTATCGCTTTGAAACATTGAAATGATTTTATCACGCTTACAGGCAGAAAATGTTTTGTCACTTGAGATAAAGTAGGATGAAAATTGGTTGAGATAAAGTAGAGTGCAATAAAATAAAATGTATTAAATCCATGTACAAGCTCCTTTATTATAGTATGTGTTAAATCATTATTGAAGAGCTGCTCAAGAGAAGTGCATTAGAAACACCTCCACTGCACTTATTAAAACATACTTTTACCTGTAACTCACAAAATTATACGATACAACCAACCTGAGACTTTGTGGTTGGCTTAGTAGACTTTTAAGTCCTGCTGCAGCCAGTTGTTTTCACTATAATAAGCCAGTTGTTTTCGCTAACCAGTAATTATTTTTCATAAGCGCAGGGGTACGTGTGTCAAAGTGTGTGATATTCTGTGGAGGAAACGTCTTGGTAGTAATTGAGAAATATTATACCAGACAAAAGTCCCATAAGATAAGTTAAAGTTACTTGGCAAATTGAAAGGAATCTATGTTTCAGTATCATCTTTACATCTTATTGCTAGGAAAAAATAATAATACTAGATTGTTTATAAATAAATTACCGAATATTTGATAATATGTATGCTGATAAATGATATCCTTGTTTAATTTGTTCATGCATGAGGCTACTAATACAGGCACTGAATTGAGAATGGTCCCAAAAGTTAGCTTATAACACAATGTTAACTTCTGGGTACTGTTTATGAGCTGTGCTCATGCTACATTGAAGTTCTTTTGAGAACTGTGTTGTCATTAGCATCAAGAAGCAGTTCTTTTGCAGAAATTTTATGGACCAGAAGATAGATTAGATGTTTCTCTGTAGTGGTGATACAGGAACACTGTCGATTTATGAGCGATGCAACATTTGTTGAAATCCAAAAAAGTGCCTATTCTAACTTACACTGCAATAGAAAGCTACTGTTACATTACATTTCTGATTAAATGTATCTCAAAATGATATATAGTCCATTAAAAGTCCCACAGAAAGGAAGTTTATGAAAGTGGATAAACCTTAGTAATTGTGTGTGGCTTAATGAGATAGTCATCAGGGTCAGGTTTATAATGCTGAAGCACTGAATAGAAAAGTTGTTGCATTTCTGTCATACCAGATTATACTTTAAAAGTACGAAGCAAGAAAAGTCTCAATTTTTTTTTTCTTAGTACCTACTTCCTCAAACAAGCACCTCAAGCAATGTCATAAATTATACATTCAGTTTTGCTTGTGCATCCTCATACTGAAGAACACTATATTCCCATTTTCTCCAAAGGTCCCCAGGTCCTGGTACTCTACGGCCACCCCCTCTGTTACTAAAAGTCTTTGATTTGTGCATGCCCTTATATCTGATTTTATGGGGAAAATAGAGTGTTTGAACTATCTCAAGATAAGATTTTCTCTATTTTTTTTTCCTTCTTGTTCTAAAAAGAATATGTTTATGGAACTTCAAGTTATATGACTGAAAAAAAAGATATTTGACTTCTTGAAATGTCCTAGAGATAAGAAAGGTTACTTACAGAGTAACTCGCTTGTCAACCTGAGGAAGAACAGAAAAAAGTAAAGAGACCTTTGATACTGCGTGGTTAATACTTAAGCAGTAAAATACTGAAGATCAAACTGCACGCTCAATACTAGCTGTCCCTGTACACATGTACATTGTAGTCCAGTTTCCAGTCGTATAACAATAGAACTATATATACTCCTTATTCTGTTATTTGCTTAATTTCTTCCTTCTGCTATTTTAACTAACTTCTAACTATAGATAAAATGCCTCACTGCAAACCACTCCTTTAACTGAACACATTGTAGTATATATGTGCATGAACTCTTAGGAACTTTTGGTTAAATTCTGAAAAGTTGCTATAAGGTCTATGGACTACTTCCGCTTAACAATGAGCATTTCATTTAAAAAAAAAAAAAAAAGATTAAGAATTGTATTTACTTCTACCTTTGAGCCAAACATTAACCTCAATCAAATTCCAACATATTTTCCCTATCATTCAAATTTTACCCTTACACGATTCCACTTATCCTTCTCTTTGAATTCTACCAGTAATGTTCCTCTGTCTTTCTATCCTGAGATCTCACCTAGCTGTCTGTGTTTCCTAGAAACATTTCAAGAAAGTTAACTGAAGATTCAAAATGGCATTTAAAAAAAATATGATCCTGAATCTGTAGGCTTTGTACAAGTTATTTCATCCTGAAATGTTGTATTTTAAAAGGATCATTATTTTATGCCAAAATTATACCAAGTTTCAGCATTATGCCATGAATCCATCAAAAGCCAAGTAATGATAATGTTTAGATCCATATGCTTTTTGATAAAAGTATCTTACATATTTACCCTTTATTATGTTCAGTTGCAGATTTTTGTTTCTTGGACTTTGGTTTTGCTAATTTCCTCTTTTTTCTCTCCTCCCTCCCCCAGACACATTTTCATTACTGCAGCCATCTGGCAAAACTTCCTTTTCTGTAAGTGTACCTAACCTCTGTGAAGAAATTGATATTAACCAAGGACCTTTTCTGTACTTTTGAAATAAATGCCTGCTTTACTTAAGGAAGTCCAAAATAGCAACAGCTGACTTCGGCAGGAAAAAACCCCCAACAAACAGTTTTGGTAAATGGCTCAAAAATGAATACAATCACTGGGAATAAGCAACAGATTTTATGCCATGCCACTTCTAGAACAGAAAGCATACAGAGAGCATGTGCTCTGGTGTGTAGAACTAGATAAATTCTTGATTTGGTAAATCGAATTGAGAAGAGATTAAACTAGGATATATCCAGAAGAGATTAAATTAGGACATATAACATTAAACCAAGTTATGTGATATCATGCATTAATGATTAATCATAGTTTCAATAGATCCTTTCTAACATTGGATGTGTTGCTTTCAACTATACCAAGACCAGATGACAGTGCATCATAAGAAAAATTTGGAGAAAATTTATGAAACACTTAACAATTAGCAGGAAAGTAAAAAGAACAAGAGCTGATATGGATTCAGGTAGTCACTGAATGTTTAACATATTGTGTCCTGTCCCCCACCTCAAGTCTAGCTGTTTCATTTCTGTAGGATTCTTTTTTTTTCACTTAATACTTAACCATTAAAATGCCCTGTATTCAACCAAACCTAAAAAAAAAAAAAAAATAAAAATTGCCAGACCTTAGAAATCTTCAGTATACGTTCAAATGCACACAGACCTGGAAAAAACCCCTCCAGTTTTACGAGCCTTCTACAGAACTCCAGCAGGTTAAGTGAGGCAGTGTTTCCCTTAGCACTACTTTGTGCGAAATCTTGTCAAAGGCTGCAAAGACATTGGTTTGCAAGGACCAGATCAGCAGTTCCTCTGTAGTACACAAAACCAGACACCTAAACACTGGGAGTCCCAAAAGAGAACTACTCTGCGATATCAACAGAGGCAATGACACTTAAGATACAGTGCTAGAACAGCCAGGAATTTCAAGGCAAGGACCCCACATATGCCAAATTATAATGACATCTGTCTTTCATCCATCCCTAACAAAAATATGCAAATTTACAATTTACCAATCATTTCTTTCATTTGCAGTGATGAAAATGGATAGCTGCTTGTAAACAAATAAAGAGGAGAGCACCCCATCCCTGGAGAATGTGACAAGTTAGATCAACAACACTTGATATCAGAGAACCTTACTAGATAGAAGGGGGTATGGCTCAATGATTTCTTCACTTACTGCTTATTATTTATATATACCTTCACAGGTAGCGGAGGCATCTGAACGAGCTTTGCAGATAGGTGATTGAAAGTGGACAATTGGGAAAGTAACACGGATCCAAAAATAGCTGCCCAAGCTTTAAAAGTACTGTGCACCAAAACTCACATTAAATTCTAGATTTCTTGTTTTGAGATCTTGCTTCTTTTATAATTATCTTTATTTTGCCTTTTAAAATGATTTCTAAACTGTTTTTTTTGTTGTTGTTTTCTTAGGAGACAAGAAGATAAGCAGATAAGAGATTCAGGGGACTACCAACAGCAGATGAGAAGACAATATTTGGCTAAGATCTTAGAATCATAGAATTGTCTAGGTTGGAAGGGACTTTTAAGATCATCGAGTCCAACCATCAACATAACATTGCCAAAACCACCACTAAACCGTGTCCCTAAGCACCACGCCTACCCGTCTTTTAAATACCTCCAGGGATGGTGATTCCACCGCTTCCCTGGGCAGCTTGTTCCAATGTTTGATAACCCGTTTGGTGAAGAAATTTTTCCTAATATCCATCCTAAAACTCCCCTGGTGCAACTTGAGATAGGTACACTTCTGCCAGTAGGTTGGTAAAAGAAAAAAGTGCTTACAGTAATTTTTGAAAAATGTATCTTCTTAGAATAGGTATTAGAATATCCTCAAATCCAACTTTTCTGTAGAAGTGAAAAAAACAGAAGTAATCCACTGCTGTGATGTTTAATTTCAAGGCATAACTGTACAAAAACCGACTCAACTTTTGAAAAGGAGATTAGTCGGGAGTCAGTCAAAAGGCTGAAAAGCTGGTGGTAGTATTAATATCTTTTCAAGACTGGAAAACAATTGTATGATACTCATCAAAAAGTCTTTAAGAGGACTCAGAAAAATAAACCAAACATTTACTGAAGCTTTACTCTGATTAAATGTAAAATTAAAGGGAGCTGTAAGAAATAAATAAATAAATAAAAATAAATCTGTCAAAAAATTGGAAACCATGTCCAGATGTATAAACAGCAAAAAAAATAATTTTGGCAAGTCAAATGTAAATCTATCATAAAATTTTGTATCTTTTTTTAGAACAACTTGTTAAAGCCAAAATAACTAATTGATGAACCTTCTTTTCAAATATATCAGAAGCAGAAAGCACTAAAAATGTTAAAGATAGATTAGAGGTCTCCAACTTGACAAAAAAAAATAATTGGAAGGCTATTGGAAATAATAATGCTGTGAACAACTGAACAGAGAAAAAATGCAAATAGGAGATTAATTTTTTTTAAGCACCAAATAAATAAAATGAAGTATTAGGGTTTTTTCTCACAATACAAGTAGTATATTAATGAGGATGGATACAAAATCTACTAGCGAAATCTAACAGAAGTTGGTAAATACAAAATAGCAATGACAAAATTTGGTTCGTAGAATCATAGAATCATTTTGATTGGAAGAGACTTTTAAGATCATCAAGTCCAACCACTAACCTAGCATGGATTAATCAGCCAGTTACCCTCTGATGACGGGAAACAACATTGTATGTATATTTATGCATCTGTCACGAGGTACAGGATCCAGGCACAGGAACCAGGGTACAGAGATAGACAGGTGAAGGGTCCATCTGACTTAGGGAAACCATAGAATCACTGTACAGATTTTATTCTTCCGTTTTTTAAACCATCATCAGCTTTACCAGAACCATTATGTTACATGATAATTGGACCTGGCCAGGAGCAGATGCAACAGATTAACTGAACAAACCGTAGTTTATTGCTATTTTTGACACTAACTAAAATGATCTAACCGCAGGTGACTGTGTGTCATATATACCCACAAATCTGTAAGTCTTGTAGTCTCATTCAGAGTTCCCTTTATCATCAGTGGAGTAATTAGGTAACTCCTGAGGTAAATTCCAGTCCAAAATGGATTTCTTAAGTCAGATGAACCACTCTCAGCAGGTGACTGTTTTCCAATTTCTTTCCAAATTCTTCTTTCTTCTTCCACAAGGAGACCCTAAGGCAGTAGTTAAGCTACTAGAGCATACGCTGCTAACCATTAGACTCCTAAGTTAGGGCAGACGAATCTCTGTGAAACTCTATCATGGTTAGAGTTGGCAAGAGAACTGATCATTGCATTTAGATCCTTACCAGGAAGGAAAACACACAACTGAGTGCTTCTGAAAGTGTAAATGCCAGATTAGTGATAAATTCAGTAGCATGTAAAATTTCTCTCTGAATTGTTATTAACATAACAAAAATGGAAACAGGAGCTGTTTTTCCTGAACATTTTCCCTTTCTGTGTAGTACCAGACCCCAAATATTCTCGAGCCAGGTCAGCTGAATTTTAGCACACCGTCTCAGTAAAATCCTATGGAACCTTCCTGGCACACTCTATGTGCCAACTTCTAACAGAATCAAACCCACATTACTTATCTTCAAAACAACCCAGATGATAACCTCTGAACTACATATAAAAACTCATTTGTCTCACCCTCCTTTAAAACTTTGTGGTAGTTCATCACTTTTGTGGTGATCTTTATTCATTAGTTAAAGGAATTGAAGGTGCTGTTAGCTGACATCACACCATGAGTTCAATAACTGAGAGAGAAAATATTTGCTCTGCAAGTAAAACATTGGGAAGGACTCACTAAATTCGATATTATTAACATGAAAGACAAGACACTTAAAGGTTACTTTTCTTTCCTATTTCAGCTACCCAATGCTTGGCCTTCCCTCCGATGCACTCTGCACAGTGTTTTAACAACTAACTTCTAATTTATATGGAGTTTATTGGAGAAAGGTGATTTTTACTCTTTCAGTTCTGAACGTCTCATCACATAGCGTCAATAAGGAGAAATAATCTGGATTTCATCATATTAACAAAGCAGACTTGATTATAGCCTAGGTTATAGCCAAGGTGTGTTTTAAGCTGCATCCTTAATGTCTGAACCCTTCCAAATGGAATGAAAACTTGTTCAATCTCAGATTGTTTTAATAGTTTGTTTTTTTTTTTTTTTTTTTTAATGTGAGGACCGATTTCAAGTGTCCCCCTTGAGATACCTAACCTGACACAATGAGACTGATTTGTTGATGGGCCCTGGTCCTTAATCCAAGATGGTTACTTGAAATGAAGGTTCTTAATCTCAACATATATTTTTAATAATCTTAGATACTGCAATTATCAAAAACTAATTAAAAATAAAAATGTACTCCCTTTTTTCCAATCCAAACATTTGGTGTTTTTTACATCTTAAAGCTGATGAGTAACCAGCAACAACAACATTATTGTCTTCTTCCTGAAGATGGTTGTTATTCTGTGCATCCATGTATATTTGTGGCAGAGATTTTCTTTCCTTATTACAAAACACATGGAGATTAGAAGGTATTTTTAATTAAAATGATTACCGTTGCGGTTACGGTATTGTGCAATATTTTGGGATAAATATGTTCACTGTTAGAAGTGTAATTCTACTTTTCATCTTCATGCTAAGTAATATTTATACAGTTCATCCTTAAATTGTGCAAAACTGGATTTGATCCCAACTGCTAGAAGGTGTTGTTTTTAAAACAAGGCTAAGCAAGCACAAAAGTTTATATGAAGATACGGATTTGATTAGCATTCAGACAAAACAAGTTCAGCCAGGTTGGCTTGTGCAGTTATTCCAGTCTGACTCCAGTGACTTTCCACTGCATTGACCTTTTAAAGAAGAACTGTATTTTGTTACAACCTATAGTGCTTTTGAAAGGAAGAAGTACTTGTGGTGATATGATACAGTGCAGGTCATAATGGTTTGTAACAAACATTCAGCAGTCTCTTATAGACATTTGCATGAGAACCAATTCATTAACCATCACAACAGAGTTTATTAGAGATAACGAAAAATGTTAACAGCCCCTTGGCCCCCCATGAGATTCTCTCTTCTGTAACACCAGTTGCTAGAAATATCCACAATACTTGATTTAGTATCTCCCTTTTTGAAAGACAGTATGCTGAAGCAGTGATATAGGAATTCATATATAAATCTCCACTGGATCAATTCAGTGAGTCTTATTTATAGTATTATTCTGGCATTTTCATAATAGTCTGAAATCTCTGTTTCAACCATGAGAAAATAGGCTTCATGCAGAATACTACAGATTCTACTATTAATGTGTCAACATACAGAAAGATTATGCAAACATGGGCAACTGGGTAAACAAAATATAGGTAACTCAGTGGATACTGAAAAAAACCTTAACAATGTGCTGTTCACAAATAATGAAGACATTCCCAAAATGCACCACTGGAAAAAAAAAACAAAAACACGACCACAACAATTCAAACCCAAGAACCTTAAGTTACCTCTCAGTGGTGCAGAAAGGCACCTGTGCCAGCTTCTCATCTGTTTGAGATTAATCACTACAAATGTCAGAGAGTCTAATCCTACCAGATACTGCAATGGAGCATCAGACAGGACATACCATCTCAGTGCGGTTCAAAAGGGCTTCTGTGCCAGGAAAGAGCCAATCTGATGTGAAACAATGACTGTTGTTTTCCTCCGAGCCCAAGTGACAACTACAGAGAATTATGCCATTGTACTCTTTGATAAATTCAAACCGGCAGAATAAAAGACAAATTTCAATAATGATTACTGCAAAGGTCTCACCCAGAGGTAAAAAGACATAGAAAAGATGAATCCATGCTTTTTTTTTCATGCCTCAGCTACTGCCTTTTCCTTCCATCCAGCCTTTCAAAAGTCTGTGTGGGAAACGCTTCCCCAGCGCGTTGCTTTGACCTTACCATTGATTTTGTTTGCCAGTTGAACACTGTTCATTTAGATGTATTGTAAGACACCCAAGAAAAGAATCCCTAAGAAAACATCAGAACTGCACTGTTAGTGCTAAAAAAGTACAAACCAGGGACTTCAGTGGGTTTTACCTTTCTAATTTAGGCATTTAAGATCTAAACGTGTTATGTCTGACTTGGCCACCTGTCACTCATTGTCAAAGGAAAGCAACTATGCTGAGACACGATTCTCGTTGCATATCTAACCTCTTTTAGATGTCACTTTAAAATGAGATAATTGGCTGCCTATTTTTCTCACCATGGACTGTAAACCACAGTACATCTCTATGTTGTAGGTGTTGATACTTAGTTCTCCTTGTCTCAAAGAGCTCATAACTTATTCACCCCCACAAAAAAAACCAAAAACTCCACACAAATGGGAAACTACAAAGGCAAAAAATGAAGCAACGTAAGGTGACATTCTAGACTGAAAATCTGTTCTATTGCACGTTGCCTGCTCGTGAAACCTTGTAATTTTTTTCTGTTAGTAATATTTTCTCCAGAGGTGGTAGCTTGTTCAGGAAGTTATGTAATAACATTTCTTTCCAGTGACTAACTAGGCAGGTGGGGTGACGGTTTTATAGGTTCTTTTTCCTGGAATTTGGGATCGTAAGAGATTACTGTCCATATGTCTTTGTGAATAGTCATTATTGCATAATTAACTAAATAGGTGTACAGTAGATGATATCTACCCATTTTTGGTACTTGTTTCTTTCTGATTCTATGGGCTTGTGACTTCCAAAACTTTCTATCTGTTCTTCCACTTTTTTCTGAAGCAAAGCCTGCTCCCACCCTGCTCACTGATATTTTGATATTTAGTATTTGACATTTAGAGCATACTGTTTCCACCACCGGCCTACTGCTGCCTGAGTCTCTGGTTGAAAGGGACCATTTCTGGTCTCGGTCAGGCTGTTTGCAGTAGGATGTATAGCTTTTTAATACTTGCTCTTTCCCCTGCAAATTAATTGTAATGTGTTACCTCTACCAATATCTAAGTTTCTTTTCTCTCGCTAGATTCTTATCCACTGATGCTTGCCTCTCCATAATCTTCTGCTTCTCTTCCTGCCCTGTCTATGTTTGTTTTGCTTTGCTGCTTGCTAGAAAATCCACTTATATTTCCCCGTCAGTTTTCTTCAGCTTTGTGTAAATTTCTTCTAACTCTTTCATTATCAAGAGGGGTGCAACTTTCTGCTCTAGGACTGGATTGAAAGTTTGTTCAGGTAGATTGTATGATCCAGTAGATTGTATGAAATATGCTTTCTGGCTTTAAGTTACCTCTTTAAACCCTTTTTCTTTTTCTTCTTTATGGTTATCATGACTTGACTATGTTGTTTCCCGTGCTGGTTTGTGGAAAAAAAACCAACAACCCAACAGACCTCATGTAAGTAGGTCAGATGGGGCCTGAAGAGTTGTTCTAGATACTTGTGACACTTCTTGCATGTATTAGCCTTTACTTGCACATTTGGAGCTGTGTGTTGCATCTCATCGACTTTGGTTGCTCCTGGTTGAAGGTGGTACACATAAACTCCACCAGCTCTCACTGCCATGATTTGCTGTGGGTGCACAGACCTTTGCATATCCAGAAGTAGAGCAGATAAAACTTCATACCCTCACAGATCCCTTTATTGAAATCTTTGTGTTTCCTGTCTTCTTTTGAGTTGTTTATAAGCTACCACCTCTCCATGAAATCAGAGGAAACATCTGAATTGTTCCTTGAGAGCAAATCATGAATATCAATAAAAAACCCATGGTAAGCTCTAGATTTTTGGATCTACGGTTCAGCAACAAGAAGTCATTCTGGCCCAGAATAGTACAGCACAAGACAGCACTTGTAGCAACAACCTGTATACTGCCTCCTTGACTCAGTATGGGCAAGAAACAAATTTAGATCAATACCCACAATTTGGCATCAATATCCCAATTTCTGTCAAGACATCAGCAGTAAGAATCTTATTGTGCGGAGCATTGAAAATACTGCTCTCCAAATGCACTATTGACAAAAGAGCGGGACATAATAAGAAATTAAATGAAGCTGAATAAATACTTGCATGGAATGTTAGATATCAGGAATTCATTAGTTGAAAACAGTAAGCAAAAGAAACAAAAATACATTTCGGCAACCATCTCAGCATGCTTTATGGTTGCATAAACACACGGTGCCTCCTGCGCTGCAATGCAAAACGCGGAGGAAGGCACTAGGCCTCGTAGCTCTGAAACCAGGAGGGGGGTTGTTACCCAGCCTGCATCTTCATTAGATTGTCTAATTTCTGCATGGACCTTTTGTCTCTTTAGAGGGATGATGAATTCATCATGCCCATTATGACTGGAATTTTCTCAATTTTATGTGTTCCAGTCCTAACCGTTTAAAAAAAGAAATCATTACAGACTCTGGAGAGAAAAAGAAATTCTCAGGAACTTTTGGGCACCCAGATGCCCAAAGATGCTAATTAGATGATCTAAGAACAGAGTAGCATCAGAGAATTAGTATTTCTCTTAGAACAGTATGTGGACTTCAGCTACTTTTTGAGTTTCATGGTTATCCAGTAGCGTATGCTGAGGATGATGGTTATTTTCAGTATGCAGATGAACTGGATTTTTAAACAATTTCCTGAGGTACATGTGCTGAGATGAATGCCTTTTGTTACTGTAGAAATGCAAATTAAAACGAAGAAATAAAATTCTATAAAGGTCTGAGCAATTGCAAATTGCAGTCATTATTTGAACTCCTTTCCTTTGTGCTTCCTTGTTCTAAGCTTTCTTATGATCATCATTATTTAAATTTCATGTTGTGCAGTGCTAAAGGGCATCACTTTGCAACGCTTGTAACTGTAAATATCAGCTGTTGTATATTTTAAGATACCTTTGAACCTGAAAGATTTCCCACATCATAGTGAAAATCTACAGGTGTGTGAAGTGTTAAAAGAATGGGAAAAAAGCGGAGTTGTAACAGGGTTGGGTGTATCACCATATCACAGTTCTGAGGTTATCATATACTCATTTTAAAGTCCACTTCTAACATTAGGATTTCTTTACCTTGATTTCTTCTATATGGGAGTGTTCTCTGTTTGAAAAAAAAAACCAAAGGAGAGACGTCAACAGTGTACAGTCAGGTGGTAAAGAGCTGAAGCCTGCATATTACAGGCCTGATTCATTTGTGCTGTTCCAACCCATGCTCCAGGGTCCCAACAAGAGAAGTAACCACAATTGACCTTGTGAGAAGAAAAGCGTTTAAATTGCAATCCTTTGGCAGGGCAGGTGTGCATCTATGGGGTAGCTATACAAACAATGACTCAAATTTCCTAGTTTGGCGGTTGTATTAGGATCACTTAGTAAGGTTGCTTCAGCTCCTGGTGTCTCCTTTTAGGCTTGGATCTTTCGGGCAAAAGCAGATTTTTTTTCTTTTTTTATTTTATTTTTTTTCATGGCAGCGTCTCCGCATTAGTGTGTGACTTTAGTCTATCCGCAGTATAGACACACACACCAGTTCCCTAATCTTTTTCTCTGTCAGTCAGAAAAAGAAAGCACGGCGACCAACAGAGCACCCTCCCTAGCCTGTGCCTGTGTGAGCTGCACTAGCACGGTGGATTTGGAAACACTTATTTAAAATGTAATGTTTGTAGAAAAATGCCTTTAAGTAGATGGAGGAAGACACTGGAGACCAGAACTGGATGAACTGCTAAATTAAATAAAGCTTCTGGGTTTAAAGAATGAAAATCAACAGCTTGTTGCATGAACGGTCCCCAAACCAGCAATTCAGTGCTTGTCTGCATCTCCTATTCCTCGCCTGTTGCTTCTAAGCCATTTTTAATTTTTACTAACCATGTAATTCTTCTAATCTTAAATATATTTTTTTAATTCCCAAAGTTTATTTGGTACTCATTCAGGTGCATACTCCTTACATTGCCATGGTTTACACTGAGGATGGGATTGTTCCCATCCGTTTTAGGCATTTAGCGGTTAATTGCCTAAGTCTAAACCAGCGAGTTTACAGTCCATTGAGAATAAGGGAAGCCAGAGTCACTGACATCGACTGGTGCTATTTGTACTCCTAAAAACATCCATGTCCACTCTTGAGGACTCTCTTAGTAAACATATTTATTCAGGCCAAGTGGTACAAGAGGTTCACTTTCACGGGGTTCACATTCGCACTGCTCAAGGGTAGACTCATTTGAAGGAACTTGTCTCCATCCACAATGAGCTTGGTAATGGGTGACCCCTATCCCTGTGTGTTACCCTTGTGAACCTAAAACATTATTTTTATATTTTCGTTTCATCTATTTCAAAGAGTTTGAAATGATATGAAAGCTGTGTTGCAGGTTACCATGATGGTGTGTTTATAACACGAAACTGGGGGTACATTTCATACCCTGAGGCCTGACTGGAGGGTGTAAGGCAGCGTTTGAGGAAGAGTTTTGGAACTGTGTGTGGCAGAGAAATCCAAGGCTGGCTCAGTCTTGCTTCGTCTGTGTTTCAGGAACGACTACTGGCACAAACTATCACCAAAACCAAGCCTATTTTGTTTTGGAGGGAACTACATAGTTAACAAAAAACCCAAACCAAAGGCTTTAGGAGTGAAGTAATGTGATAAACCAGGGAACTGAGACCCAGGACTGAATTAAGCAGCTGAGTTATTTGACTGTGTATATAGACCTTGAAAAAAGAATTTTTAAATGTCTAGAGTAGAGTGAGATAAATCCTGTTCTTGATTTCTTATCTACTTTCACAGGATTAACAGATATGAACTTCCTAGAATAGCCTTTGACAGTAGGAGCACCTACAAAGGGGTTTCAAAAATTGTAGTTTCTTCCTATTAGTTTTTGGGGATGATTCTGCCTTTGGCATTGTGGTGCATGTTTGTACATTGTAAAAAAATTGGAGGGGTGCAAATATTCTCATGAGAAACATCCTCTGGACAACTAAAGAAAAATAAGTTGATGTAGCATTTCAAGGATCATGAGGACCAAAGTGGTCATCTATGTCCAGAAAAATTACTGTCTTAAATTACTCTTTATTTTTCATGCAATTCTCTCTCCTGAGAGTCCAACAGAAAACCTTAGACTTCTTAGGTAACGTTGAAAGTCATAGAACTTGAACTACTCAGCGCTTTAAAAAATGATACTCTTTTTAAGTCATATGAGTATTTTTAAATTTTTATCCATGTTTTTTGACCCAGAGATTGCACACAGACCCCTTAAACATTAAAAAACTATAAGAGCTGCCTCTCTAGGAAACACACCAGCATTGTTAATTTTTTTTTTTTTTCATTTGTGTCCAGTTTTTCCTGTATCTTGTACAGGCACACAGAAAGATATATCCCCTGTACATAAAGGAAAAATTCAGACTGTATCTTAACATCCTAAGCTGCTCTTCTGTTTCATTGCTATTTGAATAGCTGTTATTTATTTTCTGGTGCCCTACTTCTGACAAATTTCTGCTTGATGAGAGCCTCTGGGGTATAGATTTATAGTTTTCACACACTTGAAAATAATTTTCTTTTACTGAATGAGATTGTGATTCCTTTATTTTTCTAAATATTTCCTCTCAAAAGAGGTATCATCTCACATGGCTTGGCACATAATTGCTAACCATATATTTATTGCTATTTCTATATACTTATTTTTCTTAGATTGCAAGCTCCTGGAGATGAGATTCTGCAATCTTATTCAGAAGTTAGCAGTTAGAGTGGTCCTAGTTAGTTCTTTTAGCCACAGATATACCATGCATATATTGTAATAGCAATAATAGTAGATACTGGAAAATAGATGGTGTATCCAGTGTTTCGAAGCAAGCAAACTGCATAAAGATCTGAGTTTGACCTGGTGTGACCTCATCACAGCTCACCCTGTTTTGAGCAGGAATTATCCTATGATCTTATGAACCTCAACTGCTGGATTTCATTGTTGTTTTGCCTCTTCTGGAAACAAAATAGCAGACAAGCATAATTTCTGCTTTAAATTTTTTTTATACACAGATGTGTATGAGATATATGGATATAAAAGTATACAAATAATGGCCTCTTCCAATTCTTAAAGGTTTCTAAAATGAAATCTTACCTTTTTCAGACTTATTCAGTGTTTATAGTCCCATGGAAATAAATTAACTATGTTCCAGTTTGGGAAACTGAAATGAAACTCGCTGAAAAAGTTATTTTAAGAAAACAGTCAATGCATTCATCGGAAATTATTATGTACCTCTCACCAGAATATTCTTAACCTATGGTTGTTGTTGATGCTTTTTAGGGCAGTTCAGTTCTTCTAGGTCATATACTTTTCAGTGGTAACAAAGGCTGCAGGTTGTACTTTCAGTTGAGAGTCACGGTCTTACTGTGGCAACAGTGAAAACACTCAAACTCCTTTTTTTTTTCCCCATTCCTTTCTTTCCTGTGTCAAAACTAGATCATATTTTGTGTACATTTTCTGTTAGGATTGAAGAGAGCAATTTTGTGTTTGAAATATAAAATCAATCTTAATGTTAAAATTGAGCTATATGGGCTTTTTTAATATTTGAGAGCAATCACACTCTCCCAGGAATCTGTGTACAAACTCGGATCTGAAAGAAAATGGTGGTGTTTTTACAGTATGTGAACACAACCGTCTGATTTATAGTTCAATCTGTTAATGCACTCTGTTATTAGGCCACCTGGCAGTTTTATGCATTGTGAATTTAAAGAGGAGCTCAATGTAACATAAGCTTTACAAGCTGGGGAAATATTATTGAAATGAAACATGAATGAGAACCATTTAAACAATAAAATAATGTGTGTAGACTGTATATTTTTTCATTTTAGTAAATGCACAGCCTAGGTTTTATTTGCTGAAGTTAGATGAGGTTCTGAGAGACTCCAACGATGAAACTTTAAACTTGCTTCTTTTTATAATACTGGCCATCCTATAGTTTTTGATGTTCACATCAGTAAAACCAAAACCACATCTGTCTATTACATTGGGAAACTGCAATTTGGAGAATGATTTTCACAGTTTTGTTAAGGTAATATTTAATTATTGCATGGATTGAAGTTCATTAATCAAAAAGCTATATATACATATACAAGTCTGTACCAAAAATTGACAGAAATAGGTTTACCAGCCCACCCTGTAAAAGGTCATGAGCCTGACAAAAACCAAAGATCATCTCAATGACCGGAATAAGTTGTAAGTCTGGTATATATGCGTATATATATAAGTAATGTACATGCGCATACAAATACTAATTCTATCTAACATGTCCAAAGAAGAGCAACAAATCTGGTGAGGGGTCTAGAACACAAGTCTTATGAGGAGCAGCTGAGGGAGCTGGGATTGTTTAGTCTGGAGAAAGGAGGCTGAGGGGAGACCTTATCGCTCTCTTACAACTACCTGAAAGGAGGTTGTAGAGCGGTGGAGGTGGGTCTCTTCTCCCAAGTAACAAGTGAGAGGACAAGAGGAAATGGCCTCAAGTTGCATCAGGGGAGGTTTGGATTGGATATTAGGGAAAATTTCTTCACTGAAAGGGTTGTCAAGGATTGGAACAGGCTGCTCAGGGAAGTAATTGAGTCACCATCCCTGGAGGTATTTAAAAGTGCAGATGTGGTGCCTAGGGACATGGTTTGCTGGGGGATGTGGTACAGTTGGGTTAACAGTTGGACTTGATGATCATAAAGGTATTTTCCAACCTAAATGATTCTATGATTCTCTCTCTCCTCTTGTTTTGTTTTTAGGTTTTAATGTTCTTGTTTTCAAGCCTTCTATTCAACTATGATGCTAGAAATGTGTTTTTTCTGTTTAAAATGAAATCTGAGCACATTCACATGACCTCAGGGCTGGGGTTTTAAGTACAAGAAGAGTTGGCAGAGCTGCAGATATAAAATAAGCGTTCTATTATTCTATATAATAATAGGATAACCCCTCCTCACCTGGCACAGAACCCTGGAGGCACCTAAATTTTCCTAGGTGTTTATGGGCATGTCTACATTCTGAGCTGTCTTTCAATTAAATGTTTGCTAATTTGTCCAATCGCCACAGGAGACCATTTTCATTGGAGTCAAGAGTCAAAATGAAACCTTATGTGTCATTTGTCCCTTTTTTAACAACGTTAAAATAAAGAGAGATAGTCCATACTGTGGAAACAGGGAATAAAATGGGCAATGGGAAGAGAAGTTGCTGTGTCTTCTTAGAATTTTACTGGTAGTGAGCTGGGAAGGCCTGTTTGCACTGTAAAAAAGTGTAACAAAAGAGAGATCCAAGGGAATGATTACAAACTTCTGAGTAACAGTTCTTTCCCCATGGCAGTGCAGATAAGCACCTCCCTTTATTCAAAGCAAGAAATGAAATTACACACTTTATAGAGGAAATCTTGCCAGTATGTTTATTAATATAAATTTCTTAACACCTACAAGCATGCTCTAAAAAGCAGAGTAAAGAGGAGTGATTCAACAGGGAATTAGTGTGCTGTTAAAAGTCCTGTGTTTATCTCCCTGCACCTTGGCCATGGTATTTAAAGCATACGCAAGGCTTTGTAATTAAGCCTGTAGTACAGAATCTTAAAGTCTTCTCATCTGGAAGATCCAGGTTCCTTATTTGAAATCAGAGAGAGGAAGGCTTGAATCCAAGTCGTTCACATCTTTGATGAATGCTCTCATCACAGAATCACAAAATGTTTGAGTTCGGAAGGGACCTCTGGAGGTCATCCAGACCAAACCTCCTGCTCAAGCAGGGCTGTCTAGAGCCAGTTGCCCAGGAACTTTTTCAGATGGCTTTTGATTATCTCAAAAAATGGAGACTCCACAACATCTCTGAGCAACTTGTGCCAGGGCTTAGTCACACTTAAATTTCTGATGTTCAGATGGAACCTCCTGCATTTCAGTTTGTACCCCATTACCTCTTGTCCTGTCACTGGACACCACTGAAAAGAGCCTGTCCTTTTTGTACCCTCCCTTCAGATATTTATATACTTTGATAAATTCCCCCCTTGAGCCTTCTCTTCTCCAGGCTAAACTGTCCCAGCTCTCTAAACCTTTCCTCATAGATGAGATGCTCCATCTAAGTGGACCTTTGCTAGACTCTCTCCAGTGTGTCTATGTATCTCTTGCACTGAGGAGCCCAGAATTGGACACAGTACTCTAGGTGTGGCCTCACCAGTGCTGAGTAGAGATGAAGGATCACCTCCCTCAACCTGCTGGCAATACTTTGCCTAAGGCAGCCCAGGATACCATTCACCTTCTTTACCTCAAGGGAACACTGCTAGTTCATGTTGAACTTGTTGCCCACCAGGACCCCCAGCTCCTTTTCTGCCAAGATGCTTTCAGCATACACAGGTGCATAGGGTTATTTCTCCCCAGATGCAGGACTTTGTGCTTCTCCTTGTTGAACTTCAAGGAGTTCAACATCACCATGTCAAAGGTCCCTTTGGATGGCAGCATGACCCTCTTGAGTAACAGCCACTCCTCCCAGTTTTGTGTCATCTGCAAACTTGCTGAGGGTACGCTCTGCCCCATCATCTAGATCATTAATGATGATGATGTTGAACAACACCGAAGCCAGTATTGACCACTGGCATACACTGCTAATTACTGGCCTCCGACTAGACTTTGCGCCTCTGATCTCTGGGCCCAGTTGTTCAGCCAGTTTTCAACTCATCTCACTCCAGCCTGTACATCAACAGCTTGTCTATGAGGATCTTATGGGAGACAGTGCCAAAGGCCTTACTGAAGTCCAGGTATCACTGAACCATAAGGTATTAGGCAAAGATACTACTACTAATTCTGTAAGTTTTTCATAAGATGGGGAGAGGCAGACACCACCAGACAGGAGTTCAACCCTTCTACAAAAAGAATAATTTTTGGGAGTACCTACAGTGCCTCCACCAACTACAGATGGAGTATGGGATTACTCAATGTGATACAAAGAGTAAACAGAGGGTAAAAGTTTCACTTTTGTGAGTGCTTAGGTGAGACGGAAATCTTACTTCCTGCCATGGTCAGGCAACGAAGGTGAGAGATTGTGTCTCTAACATTTCATTTTATCTAGTGCAAGGAAGGGTATTTGCTAACTGGGCTCAGGCATGGTTCTAAACTACTTGTAGACCATCCAGTATATGAGAATTAGACATTTCTACATAATCTTTAGACATCCAATATGGACTTTACCTCCAAATGGTGGACATATGAATTTATCTGTCTAAATGTAGGTGTCATTATTTGAGGGATTTGTCTGAATTTGTCTTGTAGACAATGGAGAGCTACTCAAAAAGACCTAGAGTTGTCCTGAAAATGGCTCAATTCTGTTACCAAACCAGAAATAATGAGTACCATTTGAAATGACTTAACTTCTCCATCTGGTGTCTATCTGACACTCCATGAGTGTGTATGTTTTCCATAGGTTCTGTGCCTTATGTGACAGCACATGTGACTTTCTCGAATACTCTGAGGCATCTTAAATGTAGACGCTTATGTTTTGCTACACGTCTTACCACTACGTTTAGCCATTAGACACTTACGTTTTGCCAGCTTTTGCTTTTGGTCACTTTTTAGATTCCAACAATTGCTTTGGCAGACACTTAGCTTACACATAACCATCTATCTTTGCACACCTAAATGTAGGTGTACAGCCTGGAGCTAAATCCAATTTCCAGTGAAAGAGTTCTACATTAGTAAATGTTTGTGAAACATATACTTTGAGAAGAAATACAAAGAGTGCAGCACCACTGCTCACAAACTGTATAGTGCCCTTTGAAGGGCAATACTACACTATATGGTTGCAAATAGCCAGTGGTGAAAAATCAGGTTCTTGATCGACAAGTTTTACAAGTATTTGAGTGCCAGCTGGCTCCAAAGTGTCGGGACATGGAATCCATCACAGTTTGCCCTTACTATAGGAGAAGTACTCTGAGGCTGTCACATCTCCATAGGCAGTGACTCCAAAGGTATTTAAGGGTTAAGACAACCATTGAAATGTCAAGGTTTAATTCTATTTCATTAATGTATTCTGACTAAGGAAAAAACTAACACCTTTATCTTTTATCTTCTTCATCTATGTTTGGTAGCAACAAAGTACACCTAAGTCACTCCTAAACATGTGTCTAGTTTCAGCAAACTAGGAATAATCCATTTCTCTGATGCCATATGGTGGTAAACTGCTGGCTTATAAATATTAAGTGTATACAGAAATCCATTAATGAGTATTCTCCAAAAAGTCTTATTAATGTCTGAACCATAACTGACATATTTTGTTACTGTTTTTTGGCATCAGAGAAACTGTTTCTGTTTCAGTCTCTTTCTTACTTAATAAACAGAATTTTATACTGTATGAATTCAAGGAGCTTTCTTGGCTTGCAGGGCAGTAGGAGACTCATTTGTTCGAGTGTGTTAGTTCTGAGAATTGTTTACACAGATGGAAGGTTTGACTGCAGCATTTCTGTCCTATTTCTTTTTCTGTTCTGCTTCGGTTTTGTTAGTCATGATCCTCGCAACAAGAAAACTATATTCTTACTTCTTTAAAATGAGCAATATTGAAAAATCTGTTAACAATCTTGGCAAATGTCATTAACTGGGGCCTTTTTTGTAAGTCTCCAGAATCAGACAAGACAAAGAAACTTTCAGCCTAGGAATGACCCCAGAAGATCAAGGTTAAAGTACATATATAATCAAGAGGACACTGAACTGCCAGTGTAATACTGAAAGAAGGAATGCAAAGGTACAGCACCTTCTCTGTGAAAATAGAGCGTTTCAGTCTTTGCAGTTGTCAGCCAGTCACATTTTCCAAGCAGAAAATTCACTCAACAAGGCTGTTTAAAATCTTCTTTCCTTGTAACAAAGCTGAGCTTAGAAGTTTGAAATCAATGCCTTGTAAAAAGAAACCAAGTGGGTGGCATTTTCCAACCATGAGACGTGTCATTACCATTGACCTCACTACTCTTCTTAAATAGCCAGAGAAGGGCAACAAAATTGTCAATTAGATTTGCAGTGAGCAGGAGTCAGCCTTACTTAACTTGTGCTTGCCTGCATAATCATGCATATCTCTCCTCTATATCAGGAGTTGTTCAAGCCTATAATAAGTAGGGTTCAACAAGTCTGAACCACCTTCCTTTGCTGATGATATGGAAGTTGTTGATTTGCTGCAGATTATTCAGGATTTTTGTAGCCTTGACAGAGTGTCATATTTTAAATTCCACCTCTAAGAGTTTGTGCTGTGGCTATCAAATAGGAAATAGCGGAAGCAAGTACAGTATTAAGCAAAGCATGATTGTGCTTTCACTTTTTTAAAGACCATAGCAAGTTTCTTTGTTATTCTGCACATCATAAAGCAACCACACTAAATTTGGCATGACCTGCAGTCACATCATTGGACAGGGTAAGGGATGGACAAGGTGCTGAAGATGAGAATTAAGCACTACTTGCAGAGCTCTATGCAGACAGTGCTGTGAAACATGACAGCATTAGGACTTCCTTAGCCACACTATCCTACTGCCATAAAAGCCCTGTATTTACTCAAAGGTTTTTAAAAGGTTTAAGCAGGTTAGATTTAAAGCTGATGAATACGTTTATCAACTGTCATAGCCATGCAATATTTCTTCGGTATGCAGAATCCACTGTAGAAAAAGTGCTTTTTCAAAATTAGCAATTCTTCCTGCAACATTGGTGTCTAGTTTTTCCCCAGAAGAGAGCCCTTTCAACATCATCCTTCTAAGCCTTCCTTTGCATAATAGTAGCCTGTCTCCTCACCCGATCATGGGACTGAAATTCCCTGTTTTACAAATGCATCCTGTGGCTGAGCTGCTCTAGGACAAGCCCACTGACTTGCATTTTAGTCTATGGTTCCACATCCCACGTCACGGTCTGGTTACCAAGGCTAGAAGGCTTTGGTGTGCTGAATAGAGGTGCACAGTAGTCCTGTTAAGCGTTAACAGTTATGCTCCTCGACTATTTGTACAATAATAACAATAATAATCTCACTTACCTTTTCCACATGCACGTACTTCGTAGTGTAGGTGAAGGGGCCTTTCATGTAGATCAAATATACAGTTCATTAGCAATTCCATGCTAGATTAGGTACCCACGAAGGACACATTATATTCCACTTTATTTCCACGATGTGACTAAAGATGCATCCAGTTGTGAGTAGGATTTGGACCCCTTTCTCACATAGTTTGTCTCTCTTTAACATCCATCCTGGAGGTTTTCTACCCCACCCGTTATTCAGGTGGTTGATCCCCTTTCTGTTGCACACTGGTCTTTGAATAGCTACACGTTAAATGTGTTGCTTCCTGCTTACTTTCATGACGTATATATAGGAGAGAATTGTGTCATGAACATCCACAAAGACACCTCAGAGGTCTCTCCTCCTGCCCTCCCATATGTGTACAAGGTGGATGTGCTCTATCTGCTGCTTGTTGTTAGGTTGCACTCCTCGTTTGTTTGCTGTCCCATCTTTTGACACCTGAAGTTTCAGAAGACACTGATCTAGATTCAAAACTGAATTCTGGAGCCCTCTTCCACTAAAACCACTTGTTTTAGAGGTTTCACACAAAAAAAACCCTACAGGACAAACTTTTCATTTCCTCTGACACTACTGTTTTCTGTTCAGACATTTCTAGTGTACCTCCTTCTGCTTTGCCCCAGATAGATTTTTGAATGCTATAGGCCCTTGTTTGCTAGAGAGACTAACATTTTTCAAGTGTTATTCCATGCAATTCATCACATTTACTTAAAATACATTTAGTAAAACATAAAACATAACAAAATTATTTTCAGTTATTTAAAAGTGTACAGCTATAAACTACTACATCACTGGAAGAAATCTCAATTAAGCAGAATTGCCATCCCCATTAAGCAGTAGTCATTGCCATTAAGTATCATTGGACTTAAATTGTTCCCTGAGAGGCGTCCTGATTAAGCGGACTTCCTAGTTTAAGTGTATCTCAATTAAACAGAATGTGCTGCATCAGCATTTCATTTTATGAATGCACCGAGAAGGCATTTGATCAGGATTTTGAAATGGTTTGTGTGATTGCTATCATTATTGAAAATTTAGATGGGAATGCAGAAAGAACTTTTGGGAATTCGTATTTGTGGCAATTAGGCATCCACATCTTGGACCATTTTGACAATGACCACTTAAAGATTTTGGTGTACGTGCTAGTTTGGTTCTGTGTGGACATGATTAGCTGTACTTAAAAAGATCTTTAAAGAGTAAATCTAGAAGTAAGTATATGCCTAGTCTTGAAATCAGTTCAGGCTTAACAAATTTGATTTGTCTTTTAAAATCTCCACATGGCTCCAAAGAGCTGGGTTTCTGCACATGAAGTTTAACTTTTTAATACTTGTTTAGAACTTCTCAATGTCTTCTTATGTCTGTGTATCTGATCTCACTCATTTTTGTACATCAGATGGAAGCATTCAGTGTTTTAAACCTGATCTGAAATAAAGTTAAGCTATAAACCATAAAGTTTCATTGTGGGACTCCATTTGCTTCCAATCAATCTGTATTTCCAGAATTGGACTAGATTTCTTTTCTGCATTTTTATAGACATTTCTTAAAAATATCTAGGTTCTTATTGAAGTAATTCTCATCTGCCAGAGCCAAATAAATATGGGATCCAGCGTAACACAAAGAGGAAATGAGGGTAACAGAATTATTCTTTCGGGAAAGAAAAACGATGATGTGGATATTTCAGTGGTATAAATGACTCATTCTGTAACTTCTATTTCATAAGACTTTATTCTGATGTACTTATTTTACGACAATAGAAGTGAAAGGAAACCCATTTTTGAATAATGCTGTTAATATGAGAAAGAAATGAGGGACTATTGAGTGTCATAAGTATCTCTTCATATATCATCTAGCGAAGAGTGGAAAAAGACCATGCAACTTAACAACGTTTCCCCGTGGGTTTGTGTATGCTTAACCGTCCTTTGAAAGCTATTGACAGTTTATTCTGATGACATAATCAGAATAAAAGGATAAATACATTGCAAATGTTTTATTTTTCCCCTCTGTATCTAGGCACTGCTCTGATCTTGTCATGTACAACCGCGTTCCAGTGGCACAGATGAAGTCTGCGTCACCTTAGAAAATGGGAGCTCACTTATCCACTAATGCAAGAAGGTGTTTACCTGCTTAATTCCCATTAGCATTAATGGGAGTTACATGCCTAATACCGCTCAACATTGGTGAGAAATGCACCTTAAATTTTCAGCTGCTTGAAACAGCAACCTGTGCAACCACACATAAGAGATTATAAATAAGGAAACAATAGAAACAAAGCAGGCTCCTAAGAGGTACCAGCAGCATATAGATAGAAGCAGACAATTTTCCCCTCAGCAAGCTTTTCTGCTTAAATCATTTTAGTAAATAAATATTTAACAAGTGACAGAACTTAATTGATGTTTATATTTACACGGCAGTTAATTTATATTCTGCTAAAGCTGAATCCTCCATCCACAATAATGCTTTATATCCCTCCATGGTGGCAGACACCCAAACAGCACAGTTGTGTTTTTGAAGAAAACCATAACAACAAAAAAAATGCACTGCTCCAAATACTATATAAGTCATTACATTTTTTTCCTCTCTTCAGCTGTCAGATGTATTGCATTATATTATCAGATTGATAGATCTAGTGTTATTTCAACATTTACCATTTTACAACAACAAATAGAAAACATATAAGGAAGCTTTGGTAACAAATCTTTCTTAATATGTATGTGAAGTAGACAGTTAGTCTAAGAGAAAATATAACTGATGACAGATTTCATTTCAATCTGCTGGTGCTTATTAAGATGTCTACAAAGAAAAAAGCCGTATCTGAATACATCTCTTTCTGCAAACAAAGGAAACTTTTAATTGCTTTAATCAGCATTTGCTTTGTCTTTGCAGTGACATAGAAAAACAAGTCAGGTATAATCAGCAAATGTCTTCTAAAGGAAATTTGGAAGCAGAGACTTTAGATGATTTCTAATATTTTTGTATATAACAGCTACAGGTGCAACAACATTCAAAAATTCTTAAATCCGCCTTATAAAACAGATTTGTGCTTGATTTTATCTTATATCATTTTAGCATGTGGAGAAAGAAGTTGGCATAAATCTGACCAAACCCCTCTCCCATGAAACCCTACAACAAGTGGTGCAGAAGCTATATCAGTTTCTAGAAATCAGAGCACAGGAAGGGTGCAAGGAAACAAGCTGCACGTTGAGGAAGATGTGCAGCTAAAATGATAATAATTTGACACAATCCATGTCAGCCAACAGGGTTTGGAGAAAGCGTCAGGCAAAATCCATTATTTCCTTCAGTTCATGGGCTCTTGATTTTATACCTTGATGATGCATGTAGCTCACTCCTTCTTATCAGAGAAAAGGGCCAAAAAAGACTCTTCCTACTATTTAAAAGAAAAAAAGAAGGCATAAAGGAACTCACAACGCCCAAACCTTTCTTGAGGAGGAAATGGGAGTTAGTCCTCGCATGCAGGAGATACTCGGCACCTTCTAAATGAAGTCCCACAAGGGAATCTGCTTTTCAAATTTCTAAACCCGTTAGATAAAGGCTTGGGCCCACTGAAGGAATGGACCATTCACCTATTCACAGCTAACATGATTTCACCCAGTGTCTCTGCATTTATTTGCTCTTGCAAATATATAACTCTTGTCCAGCATAGAGGAAGGTAGGAGAGAGATGAAACTCATACCTTTGTCCCCCTTTCTACAACTAAAATAGGATTGGTGAGTGTTAAGCCCCACGAGTGGTTCTTAACTGTGGTCCTATGGAGCATTCCCGGATGTTTCAAACATTGGCAGTATATGAAAGCCTCTGTCAGAAGGTTATGCCTTCTGCTGCACACAGATTTCACTTGCAGAGATACAAATTTTAAATGAATTCTGATTTTAAATGCCTCTGGGCACTGAATTCTTTGAATAGACCTCACTATGTACAGCAACTCTTACACTATTGTCGTATACTGTGGTTAGATCAGTAGCAGGCTAGGTGAACATTTGGTTTCTGTGTAACTGGTATAGCTGTCTTTCTTTAATGTAAATACTACAGCAAAATGCTTTTGTTGGAATGCCTTCAATGTACTGTAGGACAAGAGGCCTCACCAACTTCACCAGCTCTTATTCCCAGCATATCGCTTAGCTTAATGTCATGGCTTCCCTCAGACTGCCAAGTAAAGAAATGACGTTGAGAAGAAGACACTGACCTTCATTTAGCTCTTCTAGGTCTTTTGCTCTCTGCATGCAATAAATTTTTCATCCTTAGCTGAGAAAATGGACGAATCTTATTTTCAAGCTGCAGCAAGGGCCATGAAATACCTGCTCATCTCTTCACACTGAGGATGGTTCTTTGCCTGACGTGCAACGTGCCACAGTACACGGCCAAAAATGCCCTAGCTGAGCATACTGTTTCTGTGGTCTAACCTCAGCATCTAAGGTTTGTGATCTTCCCAGGCTTGCTGTATGTTCAACAAACATGAAGAGAAATACACTTCTTCAGAGGAGACCTTGAAGAAAGAAGTTAATGTAGGTGCTCTGAATCATCCTCTTGAGAGGACTGTGGAACCCATCTCACTCTCGCCATAACCTACACAGAACTCAGGAAGCCCAGCCTGAGCATGTCCCTTTGGTGCTTAAGTTAGGAAGTGTTCATTGCTCTCTCAGAGAACAGATTGGTCCCCCAAAAAAGCACCCGACTATTATAACACAGGTCATCAGTAGATAGAGGTAATCCACAGGAATAATTTAGGTTGAAAATCAATGACAAAACTCACACTGACTTCAATAGGGCCAGTATTTAATCTTATGTGATTTCAAACTAGCCACACAAAACAGTGCTTTGCTGCTGTCATTGGAGCTATCATTTTGTCCCTAATTCAGACAGTAAACCTTTCACATACTAGGTATGAGATGGACAGATTCATACAGAAATAACCCTTCAAGGATAAACACCCTTTTTAAATCACTGAAGAATCTGAGTGGGACCTTAATCACTAGCACAGACTGGCAGGTCATTTTTTTGACACTTGCACACAGTTTTGAAAATCAGCCAGAACTGACAGGTGCAAAGTTTCCGCACTCCTGTTATTCACAATAATTCAGTAGTGAATGGTTATATGTGGCCTTATTTTATATATATATACACACATATATATATCTCCAGAGATGTTTTGCTAGTAACTTGTACCCAATAATGGGGAAAGACAGTACGCAACTGCACTCAAATAAAACAGTAAAAAAAATATGTAATGTATCTAAATTTTTAGGAAGATTAGTATGTTTTCACTTTAAAGTTTCCTGTAATACTACAGGTTTTAACATCATTGGTAGATCTAAAAAATTAAGAAAAAGAAAAAGAAAGTGTAACAAAGGTCTCACTGTTTCCATGAGAATCACAGAATCACAAAATCATAGAACCATAGAATCTTCGTGGTTGAAAAGTACCTTTGAGATCATCGAGTCCAACCACACACAGAGATCTAGTCCAACCCCCCTGCCAAAGCAGGGTCACTAGAGCAGTCTGGACAGGAATGTGTCCAGGCGGGTTTTGAATATGTCTGGAGAAGGAGACTCCACAACCTCTCTGGGCAGCTTTTTCCAGTGCTGTCACCCTCAAAGGAAAGAATTTTTTCCTCATGTTGAGATGGAATTTCCTGTGTTCCAGCTTGTGCCCAATGCCTCTTATCCTGTTGCTGGGCACCACTGAAAAGAGTCTGTCCCCATCCTCTTGACACCTGCCCTTTAGATATTGATAAGCACTGATGACATCCCCTCTCAGTCTTCTCCAGGCTAAACACACCCAGGTCCCTCAGCCTTTCCCTGTAAGAGAGGTGCTCCACTCCCTTGATCATCTTTGTAGGCCTCTGCTGGACTCTATCCAGTAGTTCCCTGTCCTTCTTGAACTGGGAACACAGCACTCCAGACGCGGCCTCACCAGGGCAGAGTAGAGGGGGAGTATGACCTCCCTCGACCTGTCGGCCATGATCTTTTTAATGCAACCCAGGAGACCCCCATCCTTGGCCACAAGAGCACATTGCTGCCTCATGGTCAACTTGCTGCCCACCAGGATTTCCAAGTGTCTCTCTGCAGAGCTGCTTTCCAGCAGGTCAAGCCCTAACCTGTACCGGTGTACAGGGTTATTCCTCCTTAGGTGCAGGACCCTATATTTGCCCTTCTTGAATTTCATTAGATTCTTCTCTGCCCATCTCTCTGGCCTGTCCAGGTCTCTCTGTATGGCGGCGCAGCCTTCTGGTGTGTCAGCCACCCCTCCCAGTTTTGTATCATCAGCAAACTTGATGAGGGTGCACTCTGTTCCCTCATCCAGGTCGTTGATGACTATGATGAATAATGCCATCCCTCAGAAGGCTTAATCCTGAAAACCCTTGCAAGCAGGATGAATTTATGAAATTCTGTCAGTTTTCTCCAATGAATGAAAGGAAGCATGTGAATATTTGTTGGGTCACCATCTAATCGTCAGTGTACAACATAGAGGTCATCCAGGAAGGAGCAGGTCTGAGGAAAGGTCTTACAGGCAAATTCTCTTGTTCTCCAACTTGCACCTCCCCTTGACACTTACTCCTATCCCCTGCAGAGTTATGGAGGGATCAGGAATGACACCCCCCTCCCAATTCAATAAAGGACTGGAATTATTTTCTTTATTTATTGACATTTTAACTTTTACATAGTATCATAATTGCATGATTAACATTTTGCGTGATTAATGAGAGAAACCAAAAACATTGGTGAATGTTTGATTTTTTTTACTACAAGCTAGTGACCAAATTCCCTACACGCATCCAAACATGCCTGTTAAATAACAGAATTAATAATCAGCAAAGCAATTCAACTGAAAAATCCCCTCACTGATATCAATATTTCTCATAAACACTGAGTTTATGGCTAGATCCAAAACAAAGTCTAGACAAAACCCCTTGCAAGAACCTGACAAAGGGATCATGGGAAAAAGAAGGAAGTTGGAAGATGCTGCTGAACTCACCGTAGAGCTGTTGAATGCAAGTTCCCTTGCTGAAAATGTCATGGTATCAAAACCAGCTCCTCACTGCCTTTGGGCACTTCTCTTGGGACAACAGCTGACGCATTTTTGCTCTAATATTCTACCTCAGTTTTTCAACCATTAAAATGGGTGAAATGAAAATGCTTTATGATGGTGCCCAGAGTACTTTTTAAAGGAAAACCAGGACCATTCATTTCAAATAATGTGTAGTGGTTACTGTTTCATACAGGGTGCATTGTATCAGACCTTGCGGCCAGAATTTCAAGTCTCTGTTCCTAGGTAAGACACTGAAAGTATGTTTACATGTTTTAATTAAACATGATTTTTGTTGCATGGATGCCCTGTAGCATGTGCAGTATGAATATTAAATCATAAAAATGACTGCCTTAGTCTTTTAAGAAGTTGGCAAAACAGAGAAAATAATAGAAAAAGATTTCACAATTGTCATAAATATGCCATAAACTCTATTCTAATTAACAGAAATACATATTAGCTTCAACTGGATTAAAAACATTTACAATATACCTAATCACAGCTTTTTAATCTTTTTTTTTGGTTCTAATCTAATAAGTAATGTAATCATTATCCAAGCAGCCATTGTAGTTCCTCTGAGAGAATACGTTTTACAAAAGGTGGACAGGTTCTATTAAGCTTCTTGCATCATTCCCCTGAATATTTGATTTTTTTTTTATCAGAACATTAAAGACACTTGCATATTTGTGTATGAGGTCCAGAAATACAATTGTTGTATTGATGTTAAATGTCTAAAATTCCATTAAAGAAGATGAAATATTTTCATTAGATAAGACTTTTTGGCAATAAACATTAGTAACAAAGGGGAAACTGATCATTTTTCTAATTCTGTATTTTAAGATAAAACTGAAGGATTAAAATAAGATCAATAAGCATGTTATCATCCTATTATTATGAAGTTTATCTCAGTTACACTGAACTATAATAAATAAATGACAGGAAAAATAATCAACTTAGTCAGAATAAGTGCCATACAATACTTTGTATAAAAATAAAAAACATTCAGGATAGAAATCCCCAAATTATTATTATGCTAAATACCTAACGAATATCAGTTGAAAAATGCAAGCTATTCATTAAATAAACCAAAATATTCAAAGAAAAACAAAGGAGGCTAACATTTCATACCATACTTAATTTTATTTATTTAATCTTGTCTTAGGCGCCTATAATATTTAAGTGTTATACAATTACCACAGTACAAAGCACTAAAAACACTGAAACAAAATTCTAAAAGCTCAGATATCTAGCCAAGACAACATCAATCAAACCTCCTACCAAAAGAAATCAATTGCTCACAGGTACAAAGAACAGGAAAAAAGGGAATAGCAGGAATGAGTTACACCCTGGAGAGGGCAAAGAGTGGTCAAGAATAAGCCGTCCCAAATCATGATGACTGTTTTTTTTGTGCTGGAGGTGTTCACGGTACTTTAGATAAAAAACCCCGTGTAACTCTATAGCAGTGGATTTCAAGCGTAAGTACTGTCAACTCTCCAAGAACAGTGAGAGTGGAGGAGACAGAATAACTAAATAAAGCACAGATAAAACAAAACACACATACAGTAAATGCTAGCACGGTCTGTTTAGTATATTTACCTTTTAAGAATGAGACTATAAGCATGGAATGAGGTCAGAAAAGGATTTCCTTTTTTTAAAAAGCATGACACATATAATCCATAACCCAGATAATCTCACAGCCGTTTAGGAATTGACCATAAAGTGAATAAAATTTGCAGCGTATCAAAAATAAATAGCTTGTTCTTCTCTGGTGGAGCAAATGAGAGGCAGGTTCTGTACGAGCTGCAGCTTCCAGGTCACAGAGGCCTGTTCAGGGTCAAACTGTGACAACATTGGGGTTGGTAAAGGGCAGAGACAGATATCATAGTTACTAACCTTTAGCAGTGTCTCCAGAACGGAATTCATAACGTCACATTGGGCACCTGAGATACTCTCCTCTCTCAAAGGGAGATACCCAGTACAGCTAAAGATGTTTAAATGAGAAACACCGGTGACAAAAGTCAGCTGAAGCCCCATGCCTTCCTTAAGTTGAGCTGTCTCACTGGGAACTTTGGAAAGGCACTTTGCCACCTAAGAATCCACACCTCAAAACTGATTTTTGAAGAAAACCTCCTCCATATTTTTTTTTCCCCCAAAGAATTTAATACCTTTCCTTCCTATTAAAAGAAAAAAGACACCTTTGTGTAGCTATCAACATAGCACACTTCTCAAACCTATTTTTCACAGTAGAGCACTGGAGCCAGTTTGGGCGTATCTGTACTGGTAAGTAAAAAAGAGCCAAGGACCAGCCTCTGGCTTTGAGGCCACAAGGCTCTGACTGGCACATTTTACACTCCTTAGGACTAGTCTTCTCTAGAGCAGATTTACCCTGCAGGCAGCGTTAAGTAGGGTACGAACCAAGAATTAAGCAGTGTGGACAGCAAGGATTCAGAGCTGAAGGCTGCTCTGCTGTTATCTTTTATTTAGGAGAACAGATCTACTCTGGGGAAGGAGAATTGTTCACCCTCCCTGAGAAATCATGCAAAAAAAAAAGAAGGTTTTGTAAAAAGGGATAACATAATGTATTACACTAGCTGACTGAAACTGGGAAAAAAGATAAGCTTTTGGGACACAAACTTTTTTACATATCTGTTGTAGAAGCTTCAGTCTTGAAAGCTAAATACATGTTGGAAGAAATTGCTCTCATTTTAACCTGATTATAAGATATGCCTTACTGCACCAAGGTGGATTTGAGATTCATTGGGCCAGAAAGAAAAAGCAAGCTGGGAATATGGCTTTTAGTCTGGTGAGTAGAGCTGCTTAGTGATTCTAGATTCTGTCCCCCCAAAATATCTGGCATTTGGCAATGATTGTTGAATGCAAGACTCTGCAATAAGACTGTAAGTGGGGACAAGAAACAGGGCTTTCCCACTGAAATGGGTGCTCTAAACATTCACACTTAGCAGAGGTGCCAGCAAACGCTGCAGTCCTAGTGGCTAAAACCTCCTCCCAGGAGGATGTGAGGGAGCAGGGACTGCCTGTAGGGATGCTCTAGCCCATAGACATGGGGAAAAAAGAACAACAATCCTTTTTCAGGGAGACCACATTTTGTGTTGTATTTTGTGGGGAGCTTGGACGTGCTGGGACAAAATCAGTATGAAAACACACCGAGAGGAGCCCCAAGGAAGCTTAAACAGAGAAAGGCTCCATTTCTGAAATGAAAAGGAATATTAGGCAGGAACTAGGGCATCATAGTGTGCCTCTAGCTGTTCTTGGAAAGTGAAAAATCAAGGTGCTCAGTGGAGGAAAATTTTTCCAAGAGTGCTGTTTTGATCTCATTTCCTTCTAAGTCTCAATTTAGGCGCCAAGGTTTATTCTTAGGACTACTACCGCTCCAAAAGTATAAGAACTCAGGGTGAAACACGTCTATGCCTCTGCAGCATCACACGTGTATCTGCGTTCTATTGTAATCTCTGCTATCAGCTTAGACAAAATCATTGAGCAAATCACATTAATATTGCCTGCTATCATTACCCAGTTTAGGTGTTATGACTACGCATCACCACTGAGAGGACAGAAAAAGTGAAGATTTGGCAGTCTTGGATGGCAGGCAGGCTTTCTTGAATTTAGATGCTGTAGTCACAGTGACTAAGTACCCTGAACAATGTCTGGTTTAATTCATCATTTACAAAGTAGGAAATTGATATCAAGCTCTGCAGAGAGGTGTATGATGATAAGGCAGACAAAAAGAATTAAATCCATGCCAAATACTATTATCATTTAATGAATGGCAAGTAGGTACTGACCATTATCCACCTGTTTCTCACAGCCCACCTCAGGGGCACCATAGTTTCTGACTGGTTTCATCTAGCTTTCACTCTTTTTTGGGTCAAGTTTCAGGCTCTGAATCAGAAACCTGACAATGATACCAGAACCAGTATCTTTGTATGATGCCATTCCTCTAGCAGATGCAACAAATGAGACAGTTTCCTCACCAGTAAATAATCAAAGTTGTGCAATAAGAAAGTATCGTCCACCACAACAGTGAGCAATTAAGTTTAATCATGAGGGTGCACAACAATTGCATCAGCGTTAAACTGAGAAAGAGGTGGGAAAAAACTGTGTAGTCTATGTGTACTCAAATAAGTTCAACTCTAGACCCTCAATTCCTAATATTTCCTAAAAGTTTCCTGCTGTTTTCACTTTGACCTCCTGTCTAAATGCACCATCACAGAAGCAAACAAATAAATAGTGAAGAAATTTAAATGACTCCACAGAAAAACAGTAAAAAAAACCCCAACCAGACAACTATGGGAATCAAAATTTGGTTCTAGCTCTTCCTTGGAATTGATCTGAATAAATATCATGTTAGAAACAGTACTGACAACAATGCTATACATGTGAAGACTGCTTAGATTACACTGAGACATGGCTACAGTTGTGGTAAAAATGATGTTCTAACCACCCAGGAGTTTCATGCACAAGGTATGACCATGTTCTTGGCAAGTTCCCACACAAGATTAGGACTGAGGTAAATACACATGTTAACGCTCACCAGATCCTTCATACAGATACTCTGTACTCAGTGCTTCTCTTGATATGAACAACACACGTTATTACTGGTTTTGTGATGACCTTCTGAGTGATGCAAGTGTGTTATGAAAAGATAGAACCTTAAGTTTGTATTCGTACTTTTGGGTTTTTTTTTGCTAGAGGATTCTCATTTTGCCTAGTATACAGCGCTATGCATGATGTTCAACTGCAAGATTCTTGACTTCTTTAGTCCTGAAAAGGGCTTGTTGCGTAATTCTACGTTGTACCATGACACTGTTCCATTTGCTAACTGGGGTAATATTATTTTGCCCATCTGGTAAATCGCTTTGGTGTTTGCAGAAGAAACAGGAGTATTTATTTTAACTGTTGGATGTTAGTCTGTGCATGAAGTCACAGTAATTATATCTTTCACTGTGCCCCTATCCAAACACACAATATATATGTATATAAATAAAATGGAATGTAAATTTGGCCTTTAAGTCTTGGCTCTGGCATGTTGTATTACTTACTTTATGTCAGCCCCGTGTAACACGATACAGATCTGCATTCTGGTATCACTAGTTCGGTCAGAATCAGTGTTTGTTTTACCATCTTGCAAAAGCAATAACTCTTACAGCTGTCCAGATAGATACAAATCTCACTTGAAATATTCAGAATGAATCCTAAGATGGTATGCTGGCACCCAGAGGGGAATCTGTAGTGCTCTTGCTCCATTCTTCTACCAAGGCCTGAACACTGAGGAAGAAAACATTTACAATTGAGTGAGTTTCCAAACTGCCTAACTTTTCAGTTGTGTGTTTTTTATATGTTAAATATGGTTCAGAAGATTAAAGTCTTCATTTTAGGCAAAGAAAGGAAATAATGTTTCCTGTCCCATTTGCCAAGCTAAGTGAACAACTGTTCCAGCACAATTAGAATTGTTAATTGATTTGAAAACATAGGGCTTTGAAGGTGGAAAACTGCTGACATTATTTCAATGGGGAAATGCACTCCTGAGAGAGAGCACTGCAGTACAATTTCTCTCCTTGTTTTGTTGAATATACATCTATAAAAACACTGTGAATCATGCAGTAAAAACTGCTGTGCTGATATCATAAATCTCTGATAATAAAAATTTCATTGTTGAAACAATAAAATAGACTTTTATTATAACACAGAGTATCCACCTAAACATTGTCCTTTTAGCTTCTTTGAGTTAAATGTATGCACAGTTTTACAGTCTATAAACAGATCTGGAATAAAAGTTAATAAATGTCAAAATTTGCATTTCAAAAAATTCTTGCTGCATTTTAGGGAAGATCAATCTATGAACCTTTCAACATTATGTCAAATGAAATGCTAATTGTACCTTTAGGAATTTCAGAGACAGTGACAAGAAACTAAATGCTCTGTTCCTTTGCATCAGCAAGTCGAGGATAATTGTATATCTACTCTTGTGAACTTCTAAGAAAAAAAGAAAAATGCTAAGAAAAAAGGGTTTTCTATTCTATAACTCAGGAGAGTAAACTCCTTCAGCCACCCTTCATCAATCTACCTTCAAATAAAGTGTGTTAACATGTTGACAATGGACAAATCACACAGAGCTACATTTATTCATTTTATAATAGGTTTGTCAAATGAGCTTCAGCTAGAGATTTAAGAGTGAGAAACATTTTCATACGGGAGCAACTGACTTATTCTGTTCAAGTTGCTAGAAGGGTTTGCAGTGTAAATTTTATTTTTGGGAACAACTACCTTCCTCCTCCCTCCGCAAATATTAGTAAAGTACTACTTCTTTGAAGGGTAAAAACGCTAAAGTATAAAAAGAAGAGGCATAAGAGGTTTTTTATATCCTCTCTAGACAAATCTGTAATGCATCCCTTGTTTTGTTTAGTAATCAATCTTAGCAGTTTATCTCTAAGCAATACAAATTATATGCCACAGTGGTAAGTGCAAGAACACACTCGTGCAATAAGGAAAGCTATCTGGAAAGTAGCACCTAATTCAGGTTTGTAACATTTTCCCTAGTATTATCCTAGCCTCACTATATTGAATATATTTCCTGCAGCTACACTGAGACCGTTGAAACATTCACTTACCGTGCAGAGATTGAGAGACAGAATAAAGTCAGGGAAGTGTTTATGCTCATGTTAACCTATTCAGTCAGCTTTATCCTGCCCAGGCCTGGACTAGGCATCTTCAAACTCTCTAAATGCTTTTATAGCAAACAGTCAGTGGTTTCCAAAATAGGGACTGCTCTCATCATGCTTTTCTGGCTTATGGTCTACAGGCCTACATTTGTATATTTTAGGTGATTCAGTATAAAACCATTCCGAACGGTATTTCATTTAGAAGTTATCTAACTCAGACAGGCTTCAGAGCTAAAATTCATATTGGACAAACTACTTCTATTTGTGTTGCCACTACATATCTGAAAAGGAAGCTGCAGGTCCTCCGTTTAAGTATTTGATCCTGATCCTGCTGTCATTACAGTTGAAGGCAATTTTGTCTTGAACAAGAATTAGGTTGGGTCCTTGTATTCATAGGTCCACCAGAATATGTAACGACTGCCATATTTTTGATTTATGCTAAGTAAATGTAAAATAATACGCTCAGAAGTTATGTATTTAAGTAATGTTAGCCCTATGTAGCCTCTCGCTGCTAGAACACAAGCTACTCACTGGTTCAAATATTCTGGAATATTTAAAATTGCTATCCATCAATTCTCTTTCAAAAATGCTAATCTCTATGCCACCTCCATGCTATAATAGCTACATGATCAGAAAATGTGGTAGGTATGGACCTTATCTACCTGGTACTTCTTTTATAGAAACTATTTCCGAATGTACGATTGCTCTGTTTTTTAGTAGAACCAATTCCTGACCCTCCGTTCCAACAAAATGATATTCAGTTTCATATTCATCATACAGCACAAAGGCATATTGGAACACGAAGCAACACACATTAGATAGATAGAAAAGGATAAAAGAAAAAAGCATAATCTACATAATTCATTACATACTCCAAGCGATGAATAACTATCCCATGGAGTAAACAACATTGTACTATGACATTTTGGGATAAGAGAATTTCAGCATCCCAGTCAAACTTTTAACCATAATTTCAACATAAATTGAATGGATTCAGTCAATTCACTGGGGCCCTTTCTCCACCAATATATCTTTCACAGCTATAAAGTTGGTAATCAGGTGTTTTTTTATTTTCATCTCACTTCATGCCTACATGAAAAAAACCAGATATGAAAAAGACAGAACTTTCTTAAGCACAATGTTAATTTTTTCTTTTAAGAGTCAAAACTGCGGGCTAATAAAGACCATTTAAAATAAAAGGGACCATTACTCCTCGGTTTTATATGAGCTTACATGCTTTCATTGTGCAAAGTGTGTTATTAATTTAACATGCCAGATTCATAGGTTTCTGCAATATCAGGTTTGATGTATTCATTATCGGCACTCAGTACATTAATTCACGCTGAAGTCCGGTAAATCAAAATTATACCATCTGGCTTCCTGTTCTTAATGATGAATTTGATGTAGGGGTGATTAAGATTGTTAGGCTTTTGAATTTTAATGTAAAAATTAGGGGATTAAAAAGGCATTTAGAAATGACCAATAGTTAGAATAAACTTACTGACAGGATCTAATTTGTGTACTTGCTAGTAAAGCTCCATTTTAATTAGCAGCCACAGTCTTTCAGCACAAGCTCAAAGAGACAGAAGTTTAGTGATTAAGAAGATGAAGCTGTTAAATTGATAAATTGACCTTGAAATACTTGTAACTGTGGGGGATGGCCTAGTAGCTCTATGGTTGGTATGTTGTGCTACCACATGGGGGAAAGAGTTTCGGGATTGGCCCTAGTAATTCTGCCTTTTTAGATGATTGACCAGCTGGGGATGGCAAAAATCACAGAGGTGACCTGCTTAATGTCTAAATTCAATTGCTCAATTTGTAAGCAAACAAATTCCATTATTATTTAGCACTTGCTGGCAGATAGCCTGAAATACCATCTCAGTTCTTCAACAACTTACTCACTCCCTTTGCCAGAGAGAGGTGCTAAAACAAGGTAGAAAAGATAATGGAGTTGAAACGACATCATAAGGTGAATGATGACCTTTCAGCTTCCATTGAGAGCAGAACAGTCAGGGACAAATTTGGCTCTCACTTGTCAAATGTTCTTGACAACGACCAAGCAGTCCAATCTTTGACAAGATGGTTCCACTGTACCTATGATATTTTATTAATCCAAAACAAAGACATTGCATAGTGCTGCATGGAAATTGCTAGAAATCTTTAACAGGACAGATAAGATATGTAAGAGCTGTAGCATGCAAAGGGGAGATAGCTCTGCTCAGGGTGTTTCAGCTTGTTAGACCTGCGTGACATCATGTGGACTCGCATTAGGGCCAACATGCTAAGGCAACTCAAATTCACATACTTAGTAACATTGAAATAATAGAAAAAAGAAGCTACTGCTCCCGTGTTTTGGCAAGGTTCCAGTTATTTGTACCATCTCGGAGAAATGTGATAATATGTTAGATCTCACCTACCCTTTAAAATTCCTGAAGCTAGTCACTAATATTGGTACACTGCAGCGGGTATAACTGACAAGAGAAAACGAGTACATTTGTACATATCAACAGTTTGAAGGATTCTTATTCCTTGGCAAGTCGGGGAATATTTTAAGTCTTATATTTTAGAGGAAATCGAATCTTGACTAACCACTGCAATTTATGTCATTTTAAATAAGATATATTTGAATAAGTATATTTTTCATGCCCTAAAAAGACTGATGTCTTCTTTTATAAGCTCATCCTGTGACACACTTGAGTAGGTAGGTATATTGATTTTTTTCTTTTTCTGATGGCAATGAAGTGTAAATGGAAAATATCAGACTTGGCAATCACTTAAACCATGTGAAAATTTCAGAGTGAAGGCTATTAGAGTCACTTTGTGATCTCCCTAGATGACCAAGGAAAAAAACATTTCTACATTTCTTCAGATCCTTTGTGTGACAGCTAAGGAGAATAACATTTTTTCTAATATGCCAGTTTTAGTCTCTAGTTGAGAATAACCTCAGTGCTTTCTTATGTCACTAGCTGAGAGAAGATGAAAGACCCAGCCTTGTGTAAATGGCTTTGTCTAACCATCAGTCTTTAGCTCTGCATGGCAGCTGTACTATTGACATTAGCTTGTGCACTGGGTGAAATTGAAGTGAGTTAAATGTGACCTTGGCTTAGTTGTTGAAGTAGAAATGAACTCTACTGGGAGTGAAAAAAAATAAGACCAGTTTCTCTAACTTCATTTTTTCTTTAATGAGTTTAACAGCACTCTTAGGATTTGATACATTTTATAAAAAAGCTTTTATTTCCTTTTCTATTATACAGTGAGTAATCACCATTAGTAAGGTTAGCTTGCCCTTTTAGTATAAAACCCTGATTTTAGGTGTTTATATCCCAATTACTATAAAAAGCGGATCTCTCTCTCTCAAAAAAAAAGTCTACTGCCTTTTCTCTGTGTTTTCCACTGTACCATTTCACAAGAACCTGTTAACCACACTTATTAATTATAGTTAAAAGATTAAAAATATTGCAAAGTGTTCGGTGTGCCTAATGACTTTGCTTTGTCTGTTAGGTTACATTGAAATTCACTGAACTACCTGCTGGTAAATCACATGTTCATGTGAGAGACATGCGGGTAAGTGATGATGGTTTGGAGTCAACCCAGGATTTTTAACTTGTTTATACTCTGCGTTTCTGCCGTATGTACGGGACAACACGAGATATCTGAAGACAGGCAAAAGAACCAGGAACAACTAGTCACATTCTCATCCAGGCCTTCACCTCATTGTGTACAGGGGTTCAAACTGGGGGTCTACTGGGCTATGTACACCAGATACTCCAACCACTTCACAAGACAATCTCAGTGAAGTAAAACAGAAGCATAAACCTCACATTCACTTTTGGGGTAATAAACTAGACATATTTTGTAGAAAAAGAATTCAGAGGAAGCTGCACAGATGCCATTCTGGGTCTCTGTGGACCCAGGACCGTTACAGGGGAAAGGAGGCCAGAAACTTTCGGAGGAAGAACCATCCACTGAGAAACAAACCTTTTCCTGCCTTCTGGGACACACATTTCCTGACTGCTGCTGAGATATCTCAGCTCTGCTGCTCAAACTGATGGCAGAACACTCAGATCTTGGATAACCTAGCCCCAGGTGCAGCAGTCCCAAAACTGAGCATACCTCTGGATAAAGGACAACTTGTTCCTGTGGGGAGACCTACAGCAAAAGTACAATGATAACAGCTTGGGAGATTAGGCATGGGGGTGGATGCAGCTATTCAGCAAAAGACTACCCATTTATTCCGGGCACTGGGGCAAGCATTTTTTTCCCAAAAGGGGAACTTCAGTGAACTTACATTCACTGACTTGAACAGTATAACATGATAAACTACCTGAGGTATTGGTTAAGGTAATCAGAATGCTAGCTAAAAACAAGTGAAAGCTACCTGGGTTATGTCAGCTTTATTTTTTATGGAGAGATATGCAGAAGCCTGTTCATGTCAATGAAATCTCTCCCAAGATAGAATACACTCCTTATCAGAATTTCCTTATTTGATATTTGTAACCCATTATTTGTGAGTTTTATGCCAACTAAAACACTATTTTTCCGGTCCCATTTATACATCAGTCAAATAATTCCCACTCAATTACATTTCCCAAGCCTTCTTATGTGGCCCTGGTTTCACTTTCTTACAATTTACTGCTTATAAGCAATGGGTCAAAGGTTTACGTGATATATTCCACTACCCCTAGATTTTCTGTATTGCTGTTTGAAAATTGAAAATCTTTCTTTTCATCTTCAGTGTCTTTCTCTTACATTTTTCTGTATTATTTCATAACCATATATCTGTCCTTGGTCTTAGCCTTTCCAACCGCTCTTTATTTTAGTGTCCACCTCATTCATTTTGACTTATTTTCCAGTTTTGTGCAGTCATCAAATTTCAGCCTGTTACTGCACATACTGTGTTTCAGGTTACTTTTATATAAGGAGAATAAAATCTGTCTTAATAGTGATACTTTGGCCTTATACTTGTCTGAGACTTCCCTCGTTCACAACTGTTAGAACTTATAACTACCTTTTATAATATACATGTCAATTCTTGGGACATTAACGTAACATACTGCCAGTACCATACATCACCAGGCCTGCAGCAAACTTCTCTTGGGTTCCCTGAAAAAACTTTGGTAGGAACTCAAGAAATAATTTTTCTGTAGCTGTGGTCTCTTCTAATCCATTTGATTTTCTTTAAACCCTTTTTTGCAAACTAAGCAAAATTTCACGATTCTGTAGTAGTTGTAGTTTCTTTTTGTTGAATTTAATTAAGTTCATAAGACTTCTGGATTAGAGGCTTATATCACAGGAAATTCTTTTGATAAAATCAGGCATGAGTGAAAATTTCAGTGAGCTGGTATTTTCAGAGGTTTAATGAATAATATGCACGGCCAGATTTACATTTTTCAAGAAAAGCTATCAAGAAACAGAAGTTTTTGACTGGAAATCACAGCCATTTCAAGCATCGTGCAGGTGCGTGGTGCAGGGCTAGGAGATTCTGGACTACAGAGAAAACACCTGGCACTCTCAGATTCAGCCCTAAAAAAGCACATGGCCAGAAGCAGAGACACAGATAACTCCATGGAATACCAAAAGTGTTTCCAGCACACAAAACTGAAGATATATGGCTGTGTGTATTAGTGAGCATTTTCTCAGTATTGCCATATGACTATACATTTCCACAGCTCACTGAAGGGATACAGCAAATGAACCAGTTCATCATAGAATAGAATCATAGAACAGCCCAGGTTCGAAGGGACCTTGAAAGATCATCTGGTGCAACCTCTCACGGGAAAGGGAGCCTAGATGAGATTATCTAGCACCCTGCCTAATTGCATCTTGAATAGCTCCCGGGACGGGTACTCCACCACGTCCCTGGGGAGATTGTTCCAGTGACTGATTGTTCTCGCCATAGAAAAAATCCTTTCTCGGATCAAGATGAAACCTCTCCTGGTGCAACTTTTACCTGTTGACCCTTGTCTGCTCCATCTGGCTCCTTGTGAAGGGAGAGCCTTTTTTTCATAGCTGCTCTTTAAGTACTAGGATACTGTGAAAAGTTGACCCTGAGTCTTCTCTTCACCAGAGAGAAAAGACCTAACTCCTTCAATCTTTCTGCATAGGACAGGTTCTCCAGCCTTTTGATCGTCTTCATGGCCTTCCTTTGGACCCTCTCCAGTCTGTCCACCTTTTTCTTGAATTGTGGGGACTCAGTCCTGTCAGAGTCACAAAATAACAGCTTCTTCAGAGGAGAAGGAACAAAGCCTACAATTTAGTCTCCATCCTTTTTTTTTTTTTTGTATTTTTAGGCTCGATTTCATTGTTAATTCTGTTTGACATCTTACAGGTTTTTTCCTCTCAGAAGACGTGATCCAATGCTTTCAATATCTTCTTATTATTAGAACTGTATAGTAAAGTCTCTAGTATTTACATATGCTACCAGTGATCACCTGTCATTTTATAGAGCTCATTAACAGAGAAAGAGTGCACAGAACTTAAGAAACATAGAAGTTTAGTAGATAAATAACCATTCATACGGTTTTTAAGGTAGAAATGCACTTCTGAGTCACTGTGAAATTCACACAAGTGGCCTTATACAGCTTTAGAAAATCCATGTAATTAATTGATGTCTTTACTTTTTAAAGTATTTGGTTCACCTTTCATCTTACAAGTCAAGCTTTCTAGATTTTAGCTAGATCATTTCTTAAATATGTGCTACTTTGCCCTTTTCAATTCCAAAGAGATTATAAATAAACTTGCTAAAGGTTTCCCTATCTCTTCTGGGACGCTTCATCAAATGTGTACCTTCTGGTCCTTTAGTTTTGTCAGTCTTTAAATGTTCTAATTTCTAGGTCACCTCTTCTGGCATGATCTTGAGTTTCTTCAGTATGCCTTCCACCTCTGCTGTTAAATTTATGTCTGTTTCTGGCATCTGTTCCCAATCCTCCTTTGTGAACACTGGGGCTCAGAATTCATTAAAATTTTTAGCAATGCCTACCTAGGCTGTCAATAAATTACTTTCACTATCTTTTTGAGGCCTTATTCTTGCTTTCACTGATGTCTTGTTCTTATTAGTCAGTTTATCCTAACTTAATCCTGGTTTCTCTTTTCTTTTACAACAATGTAACTCAGAAGTCACTCTGTTAAAAATTATTATAGGAATTGTGGAAGAAAGCAATGCAACCAACTTTTTTTTTTAAGTTTTGCTCCTCTTTTTCCTCTATGTTGTTGCCTACTTGGTGTTCATTTTGCAATTTTCCCTGGCCCCCAACCTGCTGTAAATAACCAAATTCCCCTTAGCCAGCTCACTTCTCTAATGCTACCCAAAGATGTTATGCCTTCCGAAGATACAGTAGGTTGGATTCTAATGTACTCTGTACTTGGTCAATTATTTTAATTAATGTAAATGAGATGTAAAGAACCATAGAAAAAGCTCTTGAAACACTTGCCTTGCTTGAGTATCAACATTTATCAGGCACCGATCAAGTCTGTTGTATCAATGAAGCTGTTCAAGGCTGGTATTCTTCTTCTTCCTCCCAGTGTCTGTTGAGATTTTTGAGAGAAAATGCCTAAATTATAAATCCATTCAACACTTTCCAGTGGTGTGGGCGGAACCTTAATGTCCACTGAAAACTGAATACAGCTATAACCAATTAGTAACAGCTGCAAATCAACTTAACTATGGCTTATCTATACATGACTTCTGTATGATCGTGAACTAAATGTTAAAGATATAACATTAGTATTTGTATAGTATCAACAAAATCAGTAGGTCTTTGTGAATGGATGCTTTTATGCCTTTTTAAAAATTCTGTAGATCAATTAAGATTGTACCAATGTATTTGTATAACTCTTCTTAAAATTTCTATGTACTTGAAGATTAAGTTTCCAAACAGTACCTAAAAACATCTAGGTATTTCTACCTTTCATTTTGCAGCCATATATAACTCTAGCTACAGTCATACATCACAGCCATTAACCTGTTTGAGACCCTGGTAAATTCAGAGCTATAACTATTATTACTATTGATGTTATCTTTACTATGCTTCTTGAATTTGCATACGCACCTCTTAGAAAAATCTGCGAATGCCTCATTATTTTCAAATACTTTCATATTTACCTGTTTTTATCTCTTCAAGTATTGTGAGTTTTTATTTTTTTATTTTTTTTCCCCTCTCTCTAGGCATTTTGTTGTCTATTTTGTTGTTTGATATTATTGTCACCTTGTCCACCCATCTGCTTCTTCAGGCTATTTCTTTCCTCGTTTCTGACAGTGCCTGTGTAATGTTTCTCACACATCTGGTTTCTCTCCTGTATACTGGCTTAAGCCCTCCCTCATGTTTCTGCGTATCCTCTTAGCATCTGGTAGATCACTGCCTGTTTGAGGAGCTGCCTATTCAGAAGTCAACTTTCTGCTGCAATGTTGTGAAACTCCAGGTAGGCTGGGGTGAAGGTACAGTAGACAATAATTATTATTCAGTGACTGATGCAAAAACCCTGTACATAATGAAAGAGCCTATTGTTATGCATATACTCATGGGGATAGTGTGAGACGTTCTGAAGAAACCTTTGGTTTAAATCTTTCAGTTAAAATATCATTCTTAATGTTACGCCAGTAAAACTTCTGCATTTAATAAAAAATGGATTAAGCTTTGTGAGTACCATTTTTGTAATAATTATCCTGTTTATTCATTCAAAGTATTCCTAGAATGCTTTTACTTACATAGTTTAAGAACTTCATCCACCTAGAACTAGTTAATAAAGACATAAGACCATGCAGTCTTATCCAGACCAACACGTATGCCCTGTGGTCTTTTTCCCTCAATTTTTTTTTTTCCTCCACAAATAGACATACCTATTTCTTGATCTCACAGATGCTCTTTGCTCTTTCCCCGTCATTGTCCCATACACAACTGTTTGGTTACGCTGTGCTACCAGAATTTAATGCAATTCTTCTTATCGGTGGAGCACTAGCGTAATACCATGTTGATTCACATTTACTTCAAATATGCACTACATATTTGTATTTATGCTTGACTTCAAGAGTTTACTTACATCTTACAGGAAAATACGTGCCACATATGGTATAGAAGTGAATCCCGCACAAGCACCAAGTGGAAGAGCTTTGCAGAGCAGAATTTGGAGGAAGGGAGTAGGAGAATCTTTGATCTGCTCTGTGAACATGGTCTCCCCCTGCTCTGTGCACCAGTAACCATGCAGAGTTTGCATTTCAATTTACTTGCAGACCCATTACTTGCTGGCTTCGGTGGCTCAGCTTTCCCTTGCCTCAGACCCACTCCTTCTTCCTCATTCCTTGCTCCTGGGAAGAACACTGATGCCTATCATTGCTTTGTGGAACACAGGGGGAGCTGGAAGAACCCTCTGTTAGTCATTGCTTGCCTGACATTAAAAATCACTGACAACTTAGAAGATTTGTCTTTGTTTAAATAACTGTTTATCTACCATCATAAATGTTACCTTGGTCCAATAATGGCAGGCAAAACAGAACTAAATTCCATCTGCGTGACCATCCTTGGCAGGTCTATACACCTCCTGCCCTGTGAGGAGTGGAATAAGCACAAAAATGGATTCACTCAATGTCTGGTTTCCCTTTCCTAGTCATGCACACCATCCACTCTGGGAGATCTAGATGGTGAGTCTTCAAATTTATTCTGAGTTTATATATTTAATCCACTTCTTTCTTCTTTAATAGGATGAAACGTCCATCTTCAGGTATCCTTTTGTGTTCTGCTATTATACCAGTGTTTTGTCCATTACCCTATTATTCTTGCCATTCCATGACTTTACCTAAGCAATTTATCTCTGGTATAGAACCTTGTCAGCTGCCTTTTTAAAATCTAAGTATAGTACATGCATTGAATTTCTCTTATCTAGCATGGCAGTAATATCTTAAAAAAATTCCTTAAGTTAGTTAAGTGTGACCTCCCTAGCCCAAGTCCACATTGATTATCATTGTTTCAAGGAGTCTTTCTTTAAAAATCAGAAGCTGGTTTTGAATACTTTGATTAAAGAAATTAGTTGAAATCTAATTTCTTAGGTTGCCTCTTGGTGCTTTTCAATAATTAATAGTTCTATAGGTCTTTACTTCTATATCTAAGAATTATTAGAAAACCTTTAGGAAATTTCTTTGGATAGAAATGTGATTTCATTGATATCACAGTGACTAATTTAGTTAGAGCATCTAAAAATATTTTACTAATGTTATGTAAATAGCAAATGTTGTTGGAAATAATTTGATGCAAACCTAGCGAGAATCCTCCTATCTGGCTCAGTATTTATGCCCAAGTTAATGCCTCTATATTGAGAACATTGTGAATTAACACCAGGAATTTTCTTGCTCCCCTGTGCTTCTAAGCTACTCCCCATGGAAAGAAGTTACAGGAAATACGTTGTATCAGTGGCACCCATATTTGTTAAAATGGAAATGCTTTGCCAAGTAAGTAGGGTCTTACAGTATTCCCTGAAATTGGCAAATTCCCCTTGTTCAATTTTGAAAAATTAATACCTGCCTTGTAGGCTTTATCTTTAGTGCTTATGTGCTTTACCTAGGCCTTCAGAGGCTGTAGAGCTCCACAGAGACTTCACTGTTTTGGCTGGTAACGATGCAAATGTGCAGCCCACTGATGTGGTACACACTTGATCTGCTATCGACACTTAAAAATCTCAGCTATATTTATTCCATTACTACTCATTTAAAATCAGCTGAATGCTGCTGGAGGCAATGGAGTTACGTGGGGGTAAGTCTGACACAAGTGAAAGAAATCAGGCCCATCATCAGCTATTCTACTGAATATTCTATTGAACTATTGCAAATGACATCCAGAGCTGAACCCAAGATAACCGCATTTTAGAGTGATTTAATATTATTATGTTTCTGAGTGGGGCATGCTCTTTATGCCCAAATGCCAGAACTATTACTGAGAAAGGCTCCTTGATGTGGAAGGAAAGATGAGGTGATAGGAGGGAGCAAGGAGAACAGCATAACACAATTGTAAGGAGAGACAGAAGACCATACTGTGGTAAAATTGGAGCCAAGAGGTGTCATGATGAAGAGAAGAGAAACAATAACAATTTGCATTTTGTGCAGCACCTTTTAGTCAAGAGTATCAAAACACTTTGCAGCTTATCTTAGCTCTATCTGTCGCTATGAATAAGTACTAGTAACCTGTCATATGAGTGGCATGTGGAAAACTGTAAGTGGCTTCCCTAAAGAGCAAGACCACAAGAAAGCCGGACATACTGTTCTGACTCCTAACACTTAGCCGATAAAACATGCTCCTCTGAAGGACATGGAAACATAAAGTAACAAAAAATGGAAGAAATAAAATGATGTGATGAGGCAGGAATGCAGCCTTCACCCTAGACTTTCATGAAAGTTTGTTTCTGCGTTTGTTCTGCCTCTGTTTCTCCTACAGCACGGCCATAACTCGCAGCACTAATGGGATTTAACTTCTGGTGCTCACTTTGATATTTCACTCCGGAATGTAGTCACTAGAGGAAAAGACAAGGAAGACAATTATTCCTAACTTGAATTCTTGCTTTTCTAGCACAGTGACTGTCCATGAGCAAATCATTTAATCTTAACAGTAAGGTCCTTGAGTTCTAACTTAAAAAAAATGGCTATCAATGTGACTACTGGAGAGTAAGTGCAGCATCTAGACCTCTAGAAAAGCATTTATGTTCACTGGGAAGCCACAGTCAGAACTTGCTTCAGAAAATCAGTGTCACTGTCCTTTCTTTCAAGGAAGTGAGGACAGTGCACCTTTTTCTTTCTGGAAACAACTGGTAGCAAGTACCATTTCATCTTATAGCCTAGTGGTTAAAGGATTCACCAGGGAAGCAACAGTCTTAACTCAGTCACCACTTCAGTTTGAGGAGGTTCAGAATAAAGATGCCGGGATTGTTATTTTGCCTTGTAAGCACAACTGGCAATCAATTTCAAACCAATCAAGAAAAATGCATTCTTCTCACCTTCTCCCTAAAGGATTTCTTTCTTAGTTAGGAAGCAGAGAACTGCCACACACAAAACAAGTTCATCTGTTGGCCTAAGTAATAGATTAAAACCTGACTGGACAAGGAAAGGAACAAGAAGCTGGAGGAGTGACAAAATGTCTTGAGGTGGGTCTGCTACTTATGGAAACATTTATTTTATCATCAGCCAAAACACCTCAGGAGTTCTCCTCCTTCCTTTTCCACCTAATTCTTTTCCCTGTCCTATGACTCCTTCAAGAGTTTTTTGCTTCCACAGTTGCATGAAATGCTGAGTCTGTTGGCTTTGTTTGAGGGGAAAGAAATTCTGACGGGGACTGGGAACACGCATCTGTGAATGGGTGTAGGAGTATGAGCCTGTTACACAAAAACAAAAGGGTAACTTGATTAACATTTAACAAGCTGAGCTCTAAACTGCATCACCCACTTCCCCAGAAAGAGCCCTAACCAGGAGGGCTGAGACTGCTGTGGGTGGGAACGTTCTCTGCCTTCCAGTTTAAGCTTTTCTTTGGTGTTGCAAATGGTTGAGTAACTGAAATAGAGAGACTTACATAAAAAAAGCATGTTTGTGAATGCTTCCATTAGTGGCAGCGTGCCACTTAAACATAAAGTTACTCATGATTACAAATGTCTGCAGCGTCAGTGTCAGAATAATGACCTGATCAATGCACTTCCTTAAAATATCTGCGTACAGAGGATTCTTCAATTCCTTGTGAACCAGCAAACCTCAGGACCTTACTGCTCTTGGGTCTAAGTGGTTCATATTTTGTTGTAAAGTAACACCATTTTCCAGGATGCCAGGGAGGTTCTGTCCCATGAGTTACAGGGTATTTTGGACTCACATATGGTTCCTGGTGTCTTTTCCTGACTGTGCACAGCAAAGCATTCACTGACATGTTTAAAACCTACCTTAGATCCACATTTAAGTCGGCAGGCAAGGGTATCATATTGTGTGCGTAGAGCATCGTGGCCCATCCAGAAGTCCGACTCAAAAAGTCATTGCTGGTAAAGGTAATGGGAAACAAAGCAAAGGTATTGGGGAATGAAGCCTGAAAGAAGAACAAGAGAATTAGAAAATGTCAGTATCAGCATCTGGATACTTCTAGATGCCGTTCAAGGCATTCATCTCTTTAATCTGATTTACCTCAGGCTGGACATATACCTGTTATCTATGAGGCTCTTTTATAAGACAAAACGGTAGAATCCGTAGGAAACGGACTACTATGATATCTTGAAAAATATGCTGCCATAACAACAGAGGAGAACAGAAAACAACATTTGCTTCTGCAGTGATGTACAGATAAAAGAAGGGTTATTGGGTGTCAATGTGAACTGCTAAATTTTCCTTCCAAAAATAAAACCAAACTATACGAGCCTGAATCTGAACTCATTTACATAAAAATAAATATATTGACTTCAGCTGATGAAATTGCTCTGAATGCAACTGAGAATAAAATCTAACTTAATGTTCTCTTCCTATGATCAGACCTAATTTAACTGTAGGAGCTACACAGGACTTTAACAAGATCAGAAATTAAACAGTGCAGCAAACTTTAACAGCGAAAGAATAGAGCGACCTGACTAGCATATCTGTCTCTGCTGCTCTAGCTTTGACGAGTCTTATAGAAACAATGAACTTGAACCTTAGTTCCAGTGAGGATAGTATGTATGAAATCTGACTTGCCACATCTTACAGAAAATTTTCTGCATGGTGACCTTTTGCCAAAACAAATTGTACGAAGCTGCTAGTGCTTGCAGGTAGTTGGCAGTTTGCTGTCCAAAGCAAATATAAGAAACTCAATGCGCAGTGGCAGTTATGAAAACTGTTGTGTCTAAACACAATAATCGGAACACAGTTCCTGAGACACAGCGCTTTATAAATTATTTGTTTAAGGAGTGAGCTGATGGAAAGAAGCATTGCATGACTCCGTCATAAAAATGAGAGGATCTGTGCTTAAATATGGTAACATAGCTGTTCTAAACACATCTTGAAAAAAATTATAGGTTTGTATATATAAATACACACATATACAATAATGCCTTATGAAACATTGTCACTTCTTGTTGGGATGATATCATGGACAAAATCATGTCCCTGCTTCAGTCAAAGTAACACTTCACATTAACAAGGACAAGATTTTTTGAAATTTTTGATGGGTTTTAGTGCTTTTGGGTAGTACTAGTATTTTAATTAAAAAGAATGATGTATTGCACTGGCAGAAGTCCCAGTAAGACCTAAATGACTTATAGACCATTTAGTAGTATAACAAGTGAAGATCTCCCCAATATCCCATTTATTTTCAGCAAAAAGCTTACAATGGATTCTCAATATTTCACTTTTCCCAAAAGTCCATCCTTAATTTTTCATATGGAAACAACAAGGTGTATCAGTTGGATATAAATCAGTATTTCCCATTATATTCACAACTTCAAATGCAGGCGTTCAGTCTTAGTGTGTCATCCAGACTCCATTTAGAATTTTCGACTTTTTTCAGTTTGTGGATCTCACAGCTTTTCCAAAAGCAGTATGAATTCTCCTGTCAGCAGTTCTGCTGGCAACAGTCTTGGGTTTTTTATTTGCCTTTCCCAGATCAAAAGTTGAGAACCACCTATCTCTTCATTAGTCTGTGAAGAGATAGACACTACTAGAATATAATTCATCCAACCTGTTTTAGACGCTTAGACTGGAATGAATCACTCTCCAGAGACACCCATCCTCTTCCTTTCACTGTGACTATAAGTGAGGCTACTAACAAACATAAGTGGAGAAGAATCCCACCAGTAGCGTCAAAACCATAAAAAAATGCTGGATGATTATTTTTTTTTAAGTACCTGGTGGTTTAAGTTGATAAATTTTGATTTAATTTACACATGAAGTAATCTCTTCTGACATTATTCATTGTTTATTCCAGCTCAAATTACAGTAAAACGTGATCATAACCGTATAAGCAGTCATGCTTATAGTAAGAAACTCAGAAAAAGATCACTTTTAAATATTTTTGGGGGGAATGTAATAAAACAACAGTTAATATGATAGCTTAAAATTGCACTCTTTCTGGAAAATTCAAGAATTTATAAAAGTAAATGTGTATATAAAGAATCAATGCAACCCTGCAACCTCTGCATTTCACAAGCAAGCCATTGAGTCAATGTGACCGGTCAGCAATGACCTCTCCTGAACGACAGAATGGACAAACCTGTGCCAGGTCCAGACCTCTCCACCTTATGTAGTCCTCCATCCCAACGGGCCTTGCCCCTTGAATGATCTCATTTCAAACACCCTAATTTTTTTTTAATTATTATTATTAAAATACCGTTGTAGAGAGCCATAAAAAAGATTTAACATGATTTTAGATAGTTTGAACCGAGGCACACCCACACACCAGTGCTATGTAGTGTAGGCACACCAGTCTGTTCGAGGGGGAGCTAGCAGTGTGAATGTCAGGCAACTGGCACTATTTGGCGAAGGATCCCTCCTGGCCTCTCTTGTTCAGAAATACAGATGCATCTCCCAGTGCCCATCCCAGGGTCTGAATGTTCTGTGGTGCAGAAAGGCCAGGAGACTTGAGGGTCCCCATCCCACCTGGAAGGCTGTCAGGCCATCCAGAAAAGTTTTTCAAATAAAATTTAGAAATAGATTAACCAACTGAGAAACCAGGAAACAAAGAACGGCACTTTTTAGGCATATTTCTGGAAATCCCAGCTGTTAGATATCTACAGAGGTAAGTAGCAGCTTGTGGGATGAACCCCATTTTCCATTTTGGGAAAAAAGAGAAAGTCATTCTGCCTATATTATTATAAGGAGTACTACAGGACACTTTTGCCTTGCAGAAAACAGGCTGGAGAAATAGCTGCCAGAATGGTCACATTCAAACATTCAGACAACTTCTTGCTTTCAAATAAAGCTGTTCCTTTCATTCACTTTGCCTTAAAATCAGTAGACACATCCACTCCATTGATAGTTTATATCTCTTAGATAGTTTATATCTCTTAGAGAATTTCTCTTGGTAAAAGCATTGGTGGTGTACTAACATAACTCAAAGATTATGAGTAGGTACCTCTGCAGTTTACTTGCACAGATCAGGGACAAATCAGCACTCATATTGGTACATCATATCTTCTCTATTCAGTCATATATTTATACTGAAATCTACCACCAACTTAATCAGTAAGTCTCATATGTAGATGTTATCTTTAAAATTGTTATGTACACGTACAGGAGGTACTTTTAAGAGCACTTTCTATTCATCTTTTCCTTGGTGTAGGCAACCTTGAAAAGGCCTGCCTAATTTTAAAACAAAAAACCCCACATTTTTCTACTGAACTTCTAAGAGAGTATCTCAGTAAGCAGATGACTCCTACCACACAAACCCCAAGGATATCCAGGGCTTATATAATGCAAAAGAAATAATGGCTTTGAATCTAGTGGAGAACTGAGGTATGCAATGTTAGTGCTTTATGTAAGTGTCTTGTAGCCACATCAAAATGAATTTTCAAGCTTTAAATATTTAAGACCAAAAAAAACCTGTTGGGAGAAATCAGTCTGAACAGTCCTTGTTTCCATGTAACAGAAAAGAACACAGACATCTGTATTGCTCCAAAGTGGCACTTCAAGATTGGTGGGAAAAACTAGTCTGATTTCTTAATGTCAAAGAAAAGCTATTTCAATTGTTTTTTGTGGGGAAAATGGTGGCACTTAGTAACCAGTAACGTTGACCGCAGCTGGTTATTTCCTACGGATATATCAGGAGATATTGTATTGATCCACTGTCAACTTTTGTAATTTGAAGAAAATTGTTTGACTTCAGGGGAGCACTACACATTTCTTGAACTCCACACTTCTTGGTGTGGGGGGCTCTTATTTATTTATGTTTAACACCAGCAACCTCCATTAATCAGCTGCGGAATACACACAGAACTTCAGCTGGCCTTGGCAAGACCCTCCGCTGGGAAGTAACCCCACACAGCTTCACTGTGGCAATTAAGAGCTCATTCATTAGTAGTGTGAAGATATAAAGGCTACTGGACGAAAACAGACATATTTCACATACAAACTTTTGAAGGAAGGAATTTTGCATTAATTTCACTGATTCCCTTGCCCCAAATCAATTTATTCCAACTCTGCAAGAAGGTGGCTTGAACTGCAAATAGTGGTTTGTGAAATCTAGCTTCATTTTTCCTAGTGAAAAATTTCACCAAGTGAACAAATCAGGCCCACACTTCTGATCTGTATACGATCTTCCATCTCACAGTCACCATGAGCATATTATGAAGGGAATTGATCTGATATCATAGACACACTGGACCAACTGCTGTTGCAAATTGCTCATGCCATCGTTCAAAATTAAGCTACAACCTAGAGAAATTTGCATTATTTTTGTGGCATTTGTGTATAGCTCAAATATTTATGGTTAGCCCTCTAAACCTAGGTAGAAAAATATCATTTGCAGATGGAGGAATGAGGGACAGGGTATGACCAAGGTCCTGGAGTGAATCAGTGTCACTGAGTGCAATTTTGTTGTCAACCATCCTTCAATATAGTGCCTGACCTTATTCTTATGAAGACCCTGATGGTAACCAAATGGGCTGCATTTGTAGTCACTTTTGTGCTTTGACTCAGGAGATGATTAATCTTGTAGACTTTAAAGAGAAGTTAAATGCAACCTCTGCCAAATGTGCAACCACTGGAGACATTCATGCATTCAGATATTTTCTGGAAGGGATCTTGTATCTTTTCTATGGGAAGGAAGGGAACGGAAGAGGATCCTACCAAGGTTGAAGTATTTTCCATTGCATCCATTACTGATAGAGAATAGCGGAAGGGCAACAACTAAGACCTGATTAAGACCCTTTTATTCTGAAAATCATCTTGCAGTGGTCTGAAATACTTTAAAGTGAGCTGTGGTTACAGTAGTTGGCATATAGAACCAACAGCCCATTAGCCAGATGAAAATTGCTGCGATGTGACAGATGTTTGACTCCATTTCTGCCTGGAGGCTGGTGTAAACCAGTAACATTAGTTCTTTGCCAGCTGGATAATATTCCTGCACTAGATATTATCTCTTGCTCAGGTAATTCAGTGACCGTCCATTCTTTGTTAGCCACTGGAATGAAGGAAAGGATCAGCCTAGGCAAAGGATAATTAATCTTATTAAAACATACCAAAACACAACAACTGGAACTCATTATACTAAAACAAGATTGAGTTTCTGGTCTCAGTTTAATTCCTTGAAGATAAGTGTCCAGAAGTAAGCACTTTTATCCCTGTGGCGCATTTATTAAAAGTCTTAAAAGAGAATCAACAATTGAGAATCAGCAAAAAGTCCAAACAACTAATTTGAACCATGCGGAATTATTCTAGGTCAGCACTAATGAATCTGACAAGGTAGAGTGGAGAAAACTGTGCTAAAGTGTATTTGTTTTGTAGTAAATAAACAATGTAGTAACAATTATTTGGGAATATTTCCTAAGTCAAATATACTTTACTTGAAATAGTGAAATAAAACTAATAGCATATAAATGTTTTGTTATATACATGTGGATATCCTGAGCAAAACCCGATACTTGTATCTTGCATCTCAGTGTTTTGGGGATCAAGTACGTTTGGTGGTTACATTAAAAGGTAGAATTCTTATTATTCGCTTCAGCCATCTGCTTCTCTCTGTAAAATCAGTAATTATTACTTATGATAGCTTTCTAACTCTTCTAAAGGAAGAGTTGTAGTTGTCTCTGACTAGTACAAGAAAACCTTAGGAATATCACAAACGTATTCCAGCAACTCAGTTCACACAAAATGCTGGAAACTTTTTTTAGCTGAATCCTGCTGTAACCAACCAACAGAAAAAAACTCCTCTCCCTCCCCCAGCAGCCATATAGATTAAGTACTTTATAAGCCTTACTCTAGGTAATATTTCTTTCAAGTTACCAAAAAAATTAGCTACCCATTTGCAATCAAATGTAGCTTGTGTTCACTGGTACAGAACCATAGTCATTTTCAGACTACCAGGTACATGTGCAACTACATAAGCTATACAATTATAAGGCTGTTCTTTGGAAAGTAATATTTGAAGAGTAACAAAACTCATAGTTTATTCGACCTGCATATAAAACCATTGAAGTATAATACATTTATCATATTAAAAATGCATCATTAAAATTTAAAAGCAGGTGCAGTTACTCAATAAGTTAATGGTATAGTCTGAAGACTCCACTCAAGATTGTGTTGTTAAATTCCCATTGGGATAAAACAGAACCAGAAAAACAGGGAGGGAATTGGAGTGACCTTGCACCAAGGTGCTAGTGCCTGATCCTACGTTTCTGGTAGGCTGTGGTTGAGCTCCACTCTGAGGATCTTTAAAGCACTGCATTTTCAGTGCTGTGGAGGGATGAATGCTACAAGTGAGCAGGAAAAAAAAAGCAACAGCCACTACAGAAAGATGCATGGGTGACTCTGCATGTGCACTAGGGCACAGCTCTTCATGACAGCAAGCCTAAGGCAATTTGATGAAGGAAAGAAATGAATACGTATTAACAGGAAAATGTTAAGAAAGGGAGTAACTGAAAATTTCCTCTATCATTTAGGAGGACTCATGTATATACATAAAATGAACTTGTATGATTCCTAAAGAAGGTGAATAAGTGAGGGGATTTCCAATTTACATAGTGTAGAAATCAACGGCCTTCTCAAAGCAGCAGCTGTGTTTTCCAGTGGTTCTGTGTTTTTTAAGAGCTCTAAAACAGATTTATTTCATATAACTAATTATCAAACTTTAAAATATATTCTAATTTCTTAGAATGACCGTTTGTTTGGTTTCACAGATAGAAGACTGTCATCAGATGAAAAGTCAAAACTCCCTTTGACTGTGTCTGTTTTATCCAGGAGTCTGGCGCAGTGGGAGTGGATCGGTAGACTAGAGCTGGTTTTGCTGGGAGCTTTACATTTCCCCTGCTCGAATTCAGGATTTTCTCCTTTGGACTGGACTTAATCTGGAAAGGAACCTGTCTTGTTCACATCGCACGATGGTGCAAATGGACCCACACAGAGTAAATGGGGACATTTGGGGGGATCCACATCCAAACTGCATTAGGGTGACAACACTAATGTTACCAAAGCTCTTGACCTCAGGGGGAACCACTGTTGGGTGAATTTCCATTGTAGGCAAAACTTAAGTTGATGGACTTAGGTGATTGTAAATCCTTTGGTGGCTTGAACCGTGGGAATTCGAGGGAGTTTGTTTGTGTCATATTTTTGAAGGTAAGAAAAGTAGATCTGGGCTGGAGGGCATGAGACTGATAGTGTTAGGAAAGCTACCAGGCAACTGGATTCTTTTTGGAGAAAAAAAAATGGAGCTGAAAAACTGCGTGGAATTGAAAGCTGCAATTCAGTTCAGCCTGCACTCAAAGTATGGGTATTTAAATGCCCATGGGTTTTCAAGGTCTACTTTATTTAAGAGAGAACTGCAAAGATGTAGGCCACTTAGTACCAGGTAACATTAATGGTTTTATTCACAGATAAAGATTATAAATAATGAAGTGGCCAGCTCTAAAAAAAATGGAGAAATATGTTTAACTTTTGTTCATTTTTTTTCATTTGGAATCTGAAAAAAATAATGAAAAGAAGTTTTTGACAAAAAGGAAGTGAAGAGGAAAGACGGAAAGTAAAGAATTTAAAAATATTGCTTCAATCCTTCTGCTGAAGATTATTGGGCACTTTGTCAGTGATCAGTGAAGTTTTAGCTGACTCCCTAATATTCGTTCAAAAAGCTTTGCAATGTAAGGCGTTATGAAACGTGAAAGGTTTATGAAACACCAAGCTCCCACAGCTTCCAGACATACTCAGATACTGGGGCATCGCCTTAGAAGACAGAAGCCTCAGTGGGAAATGTAAAAGGAGCTTTTGACAAAAAATGGCACTGGACTGTTCGCTGGGTGATAGAACAATTTGTGTCCCTCTCCTTCCTCTTCTGAAATGACTGTCCTCTGTGAGAGATGAAGATGTTTTGGGGTCCTTTTTTTTCAAACACACCTAAACAGGAATGTGCAGAAGTAGTAAATTAAGTACAGAAATACATTATTCATGTATATGTATATACGTATTACAGAAATTCTCTCCTTCACTGAGCAAAGCTTTGTCTTGGAATGGATATGGACGTGCACTTTCTGAATGTAGGCCACATATCATCTGGTTATATTGCTTACAGCACCATCACACTGTGTAAAGAGACAAAACTGAGGCAGGCTTCACAGACGAAAATCATACTGCTGAAAAGCACTGCGTTGATCGCTGCTTAACCGAAACGTAACCTGCAGGCCTGCAAAGGAAAATGTTTAAGAGGTGCAAATTCCTTAAACATAGTTGGCACACGTGCCGCAAACATGAAAACATCTGAGGTGTACACACCTGAAATGTACACAGCCTTACGGCGTGTTGACACATACATATATTCAGTGATACATCCCCTTAGTTTCCCTAGCTCTTTCTTCATATAAATGTATTCTTCAAGCTCCAAACTAAATGAAGCAATACGTGTTTGAATTTCCCAGTAAATGTATACCTTTAAAAGAATGCAGTTAACATCTCTAGTAGCAGATAGACTCCCAGTCCAATTAGAAGTTCAGAAAAATCAGTAGAATATTCAATATGATACACATCTCTTGAATTTCACTGGCGAAGTACCCTGCAAATTAACCCAGGACTCATTATCATTTTGGAGGCTGAAACTGTCATTCATTTTCTGCCGTTCAAACAAGGAAACTTAGTTTGGTATGCTCTTAAGTTTTCTATCAACACAAAGTGAAATGGTTAATTTTTCAGCATTTGTTGTTTATTATTCACTAAGTAAAATTATCTGTTTTATAATTTATCATTGATGTTCTATTTATGTACTGTGAGTGCTTGTCATGGTTTGTTTTTAATCTTTCAAAAATTAAAGATGAACTAGTTCTTTTGTTGTTATCCACAAATGAAAGAAATGAAAACTTGTTCTTCAGGTTCTAAAGCCACTTGTTTGCACTGACAATACATTTCACTCTCAAGAGAAGTCACCTTCATTGTGAACTTTGCCTGGTTCCTGGTTTATTGGATAGTACATTTGGGAGAACACTACATAACTTAGTGTTTGATCCTAGAAAAAAATGCATTATATTCTTAATGCGTTTTCAATAAAGTTACATATTCAACAGTTTTTAAATACTTTCATCATGATTTTCCTAAGTAGAATAAAAGATTTATAGACAGATACCTGCATTCACAACTGAGGTTTTGTAACTTCTGCTCCTTTTCGCTTCTGAGTCTTGTCCTTACAATAGTTTGTTGGGGGAAAAAAAAACCTACCATGTGTTGAAATTCATAAACACAGATAAATTTTGCAGTGCAGACAGAAAAAGTTGATGAATAGTCTTACCACAGGTTGGTGTCTGTATGTTTAGACACTCTCCCACTACAGTACTTTAGGTATAGAAAGTTCAAGTTTGAGAATAACCTCTCCTATGGATGACATTGCGGCGACAATTCAGGTGCCTAAACACCTGATGTCTTAAATTATACAGAACATCCACACAACGCTGGCAGATGCGGTGCAGAAAGTGCAGAAGACTGTGTCCTTTCTGAGCAGTAGCCAAAAGGAGGGATACCCTAAGGAAACAAAAAGGCACCATTTGCAGCTGTCATTAGGAAATCAAATCTTTCCTCTCATATTTGTCACCCATGATACAGAGTTTTCTCTCTACCAATTCCACTTCTACTTTCTAAGACTGTACTGAAGAGGAGTTTTGGAAAGATGTGCAAAGTTTTTAAGTGCTAAAAAGAAATACAGCTGAGTTCAGTCAAGAACAAAAAATGCCAAGATCAGTTCTGAATATGCTTTCCAGTGACCTACTTTAAATGCATGCAAGTTCTGAATTACATCACGCTTGTCTTACGTGTGGACATTACGAGCACTGAATCCCAAGGGTAGGGGCAGTGGTGCCTGCCATGATCGTGTTTGCCATGGCCCACCTGTCTGACCGCCTGTAATGTAGCAGGGGACTGGTCAGAGATGAGGGCCTGAGCTGAGCTATATCTGAATTCCTGTATGAAAAGTTACTGGGAGATCCATAAAAATAAGAAGCCAGCCCATTAGATCATATGGCTTACTGGTGTCTCAACTCATTTCATTCAGTGATGAAGTGTGAGACTGGGCAGTGATTGACAAGCAATTGCAGCAACAAGTTGGTATTTTGAGAACATTTGAGGGCATTTAGAGAACGATTTAAATGTGTTTGACATTTTATTTGAGTATGGTTGATAATTGGTGATAACAATTGGTGATAACACTACCAACATGCCTCTGTCCTTTAACCACTCAAGATGTATAGGAGTTAGGCATGTTTCAGGAAATACAGACAAAAGTGGACGACTCAAGCAGAAAGTGAGTCGACCCCACTGGGAAAAACAATCTGTTAAGAACCCAAAACTCTTGGCAGGCAGCCCAGACCCATATCTTTTCTTAGACAGAATTCTTCACAATGAGCAACTGAAGGGAATGTTAATGGAAATGAAAAAATCTGGGTTGTGATACTAAAGCTTTTTATTTGAGACCCCAACTAATTGCTTACAGACATCTTAGTAACAAGTTGGGGCATTTACCTGTGCTTCAGTACACAGTAAAACAACCACAGAAATAGTCTCTAGGGTAGTAAAATGTTATTATCTTCAATTTCAGTGTATATTTACAGTATCATTTGCAAAACAATTGTGTAGCACACACACAAGTCTCATTTTGGAACGCACTGGATTCCTTCTTGAAAATCACACTATTAACTCCCCCATGCTTAAGGAACTAGTTTAACAGGGTGTGCAGCAAAGATTTCACAATGTGGGTATTATAAAAATTAAATCTAAAAGCTCAAGGACATCAAATTCCATACCACAAGTGTCAAATAAGTTTTAGAATGTCACAACACAAATTCCAGAGTGAGTTCAGCACAAATTCTGTGCAATGCACCAATATCGTAATGATCTTTCCCATAAAAATAATTGGCAATGAATGCATCCTAACAGGTCTCACAGTCCCCACGCAACACAACGCGTTATTTGGATTGCAAGCATTGCGTAGGAACTACGGCACACCCTGTGTATTTGCCTGAGATTTCTACATTTACTCACACAATAGGTTTTTCTCTTCATATTTATATGACATTATTTACTTCAAGGGTGGCTTTTCCCTGCCTTTCAGTTTTGGTGGGCTACATATTAGTACCCAGTAATGTTCTGAAATATAATAACTCCTCCAAAGTGATTCAGCTATGGACTGTAATGAAATACAGTTACAAACTCTTCCACAATGGCCTGAACATGGATTCTTGTATCCTGTTTTACAGTTAAATAATGACTGGACTCCTTGCTAATGAGGTTTTTGTTTTCAATGTAGTTTGCATTCTATAGATCTGTAGTTTTGGTGACTACTATATATAGGCTTTTTATATTGAAAAATATGTTTTCACTTTTTTTTTTTTTAATGTTTGTAAATTTATCGGTCCTGGCAAATCCTTCTGCGTTTCAGTTTTGATAAGTGGTATCTACACTGGCTTTTAAACAACAAACAAAGAAGAAAACCGCTACATTCATTTTTATGTTGATTTAAACCTGCCTAATATATGGCTATTTTTAATAACATTATTGGCAACATCTAATTCTACAGCTGAGAGGAACTGATGTACGTACTAACTTTCCTGTTTCTAAAACTTTGGAGATGAGAAGGGAGGGAGGAGGAGTATAGTTGGAATTTAAGTTGCTCTTTTGCAAATATTTGCTTACTGTCTACTCAGATACTCTATTTTGTTTCACCTGTAGCTTTATAATGTTTTTGTACTTCTTACAGTGATAAGTAAAGAAAAATCATTGCCTCTGTTATATAAATGAGTAATTTAGGCAAAGAGAGGGATAGAGGGATTTGTTCAAGGTCACCTGAGCAGTCTAAAATAATGTTGGAAAATGAATTTTTCTAGTCCCAAGTTAACAAGTTATTAAATCACATTTCCTCTCAGTGTGGTATTATACTCCAATTTGAATTTGGGGGAACTGTGGGCTATTTTTGCTATTTGTATGAAGGAGGCATGCAGAAGGATGGAAAGGAATGAAAGAAAGATGTTAACAATGAAATAAGGTCTTCTGTTATTGCTAAGGTGAAAAAACGTGCCATGAATGTGTTTCATTTCATATGACAGAAAAGGCGGGACTACTTGGCAATACCTCATGGTGCCAAGTTTCTCTGTGCAACGGAAAAATGCTAATGCCCATTCTCTCAAGATGTGACCAGCGTCTACTAGTTCACTACCATGTATGAGGGGCAAGTTCCCTTTCAGTCTGACGTTCCGTTACCAGCGTTAGTCTAGGCACGTCAGTGGTCCGTGTTCAAAATAACAGCAAACAGATAATATTATTGCTACCTAATAATGAGGCCTTATTTAAACATAAGATGGCACATGAAAGCATGTGGGTGTGAATTCTCCTCCGAGGAGCGGGGCAGATCAGCTCTCGGTCCCCACCTCTTCCCTCCCTTCCCAGGAATGAGGAGCGACCACCAGGCTGACAGCGTATGGACACAGGGATCCCAAAACCTGAATCCTTCTCCTCTTCAGAGCACCTAAAGGCTAATCAAAGCACACACACTCTTCTCGTAATACTTAATGATGTATTTGTAACAAATGTCCGGGAAGCTTTGGGAGGAGGAGAAAAGATGTGCAGCCTTGTACATTAAACATTAAATATTTGAACATGTTTGCCTTTCCTTTGTCATCTTACCTTTCATATGCCATTTGTTTTCTGACAATGTGAACTGTATTTGAGGTCTTGTCAAGCCCAGGCTGGGTTTTTACAGAACCGTGTAGACACAGATGGGGCCTGTGGATGCTTCTTGAGGGGCTAGGAGAGAGACTATTTATCTTCTTTTTCTTAGAGGAGGAACTATACTTATATCGTCTTACATACTTCAGGTTTGGTTTTGTGATTTAGAACTAACTTCTGTATTTGAGGAAAAGAAAAAAAAAAAAGAAAGAAAAAGAATTTAGTTCAGTTCTATGAATAACTGGGCACTTATAATTTAACAGCCCAGTTCTGATCCCAGTAAAAGAGTAATTCCCTTGAAGTCAGTGAAATGGTGCTGGATTTACCTCAGGGCAGAATTTGGCCCCCCACTAGTGATCCAGCTATTAATAGCTTTGCATTGAGAAAAATCATTGAATAAAATAATTACCTGTCTTGTCAGTGGAACTGTTCTTTTTTTTTTTTTTTAATGTCCTACATAAAATCCTTAGACCAAAATTCAAAGCTATGTAGAATAAATTAATTAATTGGGGAATTAATTGGGCCATGTTGCCTTTTTTAAAACTAAGCTGTGTTTTAGTTATATTTTGTTACGTGCCCAGAGGCTCCTGGGCATGCATGGCCTATAAATACAAATGGATAACATATTATTATTAACAATAAAGGTACTGCAAAATAGTTTCGCTGCTTTTTCCATACATCTCTTAGAGCAATCACAGTGGAGCAGTAGTGAAGAAACAACTGGGGCTGTGAGAAGATGCTATGGAGAAGATTGTTTTGCCAACAGAGAGGACTATGTTTCAGCTCAGTTTTTCCCTCCTCCTCCTCCTCCTTCAGCCTCCTCCCCAGGCTTTCACAGACTTTTCATCTTCGTTTGTGCTTGGCAGCATATGGTTGCTTCCATTTCCATCCTGCTTGCATTCTCTCTGATGTGATTCCTGCAGGAGCTGATCTCAGGCAGCTCCTCCTTCCAGGTTCTTCTCTTCTCTCGGGCCTGAAAATCATCCTGTCTACTTTGCTTAACCCCAGCCCCACCACATACGCACACGTTGCACGGAGCAAAATCCCACGGAGCTGCAAGCCCGATCTTTATCTTTCATTCTTTCCTCTCTTTTTAAAGCTATATGTTTCATTGTTTTTCCAGCCGGTACGAAAATATATCTTACGTATATTTTTTTAAACTCTTAAAAAGAATCTTTTGACTTTACCAATTCTTGATGTAAAAACCCGCCTGGCATTTTGACAGCAAATGATTAAAAGCCTTTCTCAGTATTTTACAAGCAAATATGAATTTTAACAAGATAAGTAAACTTACAGAAATGAAATATTCTATTGTTGTCTAATGCTAAACTAGCTGTCAAGTTTGAGACACTTGCAGTTAGTGTAAGGAATGATTAGAATGAAGGTATGTTAAAAAGAAATACAGGCCAGGTTTTATTTACGTATTGCGGATATAAAATTCAGATTTATAGATTCTTTGGATCACACCATCAATAAAGTGGTGATTTTGTTCTGGGGCTTTACATTCCGCTCCACAGATTAATATATATCATGTGCCTACATTTGTGTCTTGAACATACCCGTTCTCAAGGCACTTCCAAGCTAAGGTGTGGGAGGAACTTTGTTAAAAACAGCTGTCATATATATTGGAGTAAATAATTGGGAAAAACAATTTTTCACAATCTTACGAGAAGAGACAGTGAGAGAAGAGGAAATGGACTTGAAGCGCCCAGTGGAGAGGGAAGCTGAGAGGTCAGGAACACAAACAGCTTTCTGAAGGAGATGTGGGAAAGGAGTGAGAAGGATGGGCCACTGCTTAAAAATGCAGATGAAAGGAATAAAGCCAACGATTAAATGGAGGGACCTGGACGAGCTGTCAGAGGTACACTGTGAAGCAGTAAGAGACAGGGAGACCTCTTCACCTAAGCACAAGGAACAATGACAGAACATGGCTGAAACAGCATTGATATTCTTCCCTCGCAATCCCTCCCTTTTTATCTGCTTTCTAATCACTGTGAAGAATACTAGCATCCTATCTGTCACTCAGGCCCATAATCCCAATGTCACTGATGACTAAGGTATCATTAACCTTCTAGCAATGTCTTCACCAAGTCTAGGAGTTTCTTGTTGCATAATATCTCTAACATACGTATTTTCCACTCACTCACGTAGCCAGATATTTTTTGTTGTTGCTCATTTTCTTAACGTTCACAAAGTCAAAAGTCCTTTTGTTTGATCTTGACAAATGCTTCCTTGGCCTGTTTGTATGCCTCCAAAGTGCTGCATGTACCCAGTTCATAATTTTTACCAGCTCTTGGAATTCTTCAATGGCTCCCTCATCTCTTTTCAATGAAAGTTTAAGTATTTGTTTTAATCTCCAAAGCCCTGCACAATCTTCTCTTTCATTTAACTTTCAGAGGTTGACCAAAGGTGCCAGTTCACGTTGTATTGTGTTTTCAAGAAAACGGCTTATCAAACCTACGAAAATGGTTTTACTGTTTCCTTGTATTCCCCTATCTGTCAGTATCTGCCTGTGATCCATCTATATATCTTGTAAGCACTATTTGATGGGTCCAGGATTTTTGTGCCATTTTTATATATAGTGCTCAGTACACTGAAGCGCTCAGCTGCGTCTGAAGTTCTTAATCAGTATGTGACTATAATTATAATATCCATAGAGTAAAATATAGTATCATACGGTACCACAATACAACAACATTTAACTCTACAGTTCAACACCAAATCAGGAAAATGAAAGCAGGAAGGGGAAAAGCTGAAACAGGAACTGTCAGTGATCAGAGCTGCTCTGGAGACAGAGATTAAAAGACATCTGAGATGAGGGAAGCAATAAAATTGTGTACATGGGCACCCTGGTTTCAGGTGGATGAACAGAAGATATTTCCTTTAGAGATGTCCCTCAGACCAAACACCCTTCAACAATAAAGGTTGTCATCTACAAGATTTAGTTCTCTGCATCAGACCTTAAGAGCTGAGGTAACAGAACAGATGGTAGAAACTAGAACCCCCTTGAAGACAGATTGTTCTCAGGATGTGCTAGCTTTTCTGTAGTGCTGTTTTAGTATCCCCTCTCTAATTTTGGAGCTGTCTTTTTGGCTTATGAATAGCACTGTCTCTATGCCTGTGAAGGAAGCATGATGTGGACCAGAAGATTGCCTAGATTCATTACTATTAAAGTGTTATTTTACAACAGTTTGATAGAATCAAAGTTTGTGAGCAGGTATTCAGCACTTACTACTCTAGATACGTTAGTTCTGATTGCTCTGAATGCACCTTTATACCCGGTCATGTTTTGAATCAGGTTTTTTTCATATAAGTCTCATCTTAAAATGCCAGTCTTGAACAATCTGAGGAGTCTGGTGATAACATTGGATTTCCCAAGCTGTGATGTTGGTATCTAAGACAGAGCAGCTCTGAATTTGCTTGCTCCTTTTAAATAAGTTTTTCTACGCAGTCACATAAGCTCATCTTCCCAGTTAAGTTCAGAAACCGGACCGAATGAAAAGGTGGGAGTGAAACACTGTTCCATGTGCATGGATATGGGGAAATCTGATCTACAAAGTTCAGTGTTGTTCTCTTTGTGAGCATGGAAAATACGTTTCTATATTTGTGACAAGAAATATCAAAACTCTTTATACATTAGACTTCTGCTTTTCCTTGGGAGGTATTTGAATTCACATTCCGAAGACAGCAAAATGAAGAGATTGAGATGCTGAATGAGTGCGTAGTTTAAAAACACAGATGTTTGGGAAGGGTTTCACTCTCATACAGGCAATTAAAGTCTGAGCCAACACCACAAACTATGTTCATGGACCTGTATCCAAAGTATCTGTAAAAGTTAGGCTGAGTTCATAACTCTCAGGGAAATGTTTGCAAATTTTATCTTAAGAACAGCTGGAATCTGATATCTCTCTACAGCAGCCTACCCCAAGGTTAATTCTCTGGCTTTAACTTGAGAGCTGCTGGTACTATCGCATATCAAAAGAGGCCTAAATGAAAAAATAAAAAGGAGGTCAGTGCTCTTGTCATTATTGGAATGTTTATATCAAGCCGTTAGTATATATTCCTTTCTCTGACCTCGTTCTGCATCACAACTCTACATATCTACAAACCTGTGATTTTTTTCTGTTTGGGAAACAGTAGAACCTGCGTGAAGAGGAATGTGAGTCACAGTCTTCAGACTAGGTTTAAATTCATAGTTGGCCTAATTTTAGTTTATAAAATTCCTCTGAGAAACTAAAATTTAATATGGGAAGGTGTGTCTAATGTAACTGTTACAAAGAAATTCAGACATTACTTCGATATCTTGGAAGACGGGTTTTGAATTAAGCAGAATGCATGCAATAAAAATGTTACCAAAATGATTAGCATAAGTAACTGAAAAAATCTGATTATAAGAAGGCAAAGTAGTTTAACACATGACCACATTCATAAGTATGAAATATTATAATTCTATTGTCTATTCTTTCTGTGGAAAGTTAGCTCCTTCAGGAATGTCTTAATGAATAATAAAACTGACTTGATTTTCCCACTGCAGTCAACTTTGCTGTCAGGCTATTAATGATTCATAATGACTGTATGCTTAATAGTTTTATGCCAGATAAAAGCCGTCCAACAGAAGCAAGTAGCCAGTGTCACTTCTGCAACTGCTCTCCTGATATTTTCAGTAATATTGGTAAAAAATATCTCTAAAAATGCAGAACAGCTGAGTTACAATGGGAAAATGGTTTTAAATCACTCAATAACATCAGTGCCGAAGTCATATAAAATTCTTTATTACACTACCTCTGCTGTAGAAGAAAACACAGAGGACTAGGTTGCATGCTGTTCGTAAAAAATGGCTTATTTTCCTATTCATATCATTTCATATTCTTGGATATTTTATTTTCATAATGCAGTGATTTGGATAACACAACTAGCCAATGCTTAAATGAGAATACAATGCGTACTCTGAGAATAGCCGAGCAGAATAACACTCAAATCAGTTCTGCACAAGATGATAAACACCCAGACTGCTCTGAAGCTGTAGGAGTTTATCTACTGTATATGTAAATGTTTTTCTTTGCTTTGAGGAAAGCCTTTGCAAGAACAATGTCCTTTAACAAAGGTCTAAAAATGCATGTGAAAGCCAAACATAATAACATTGTTATTCTGCCACTTATTAACAGAACAACGGGTCTTACAACAATTAGATATGAATATTGCAAACTGAATTTAATATTAAGCTGTCTTTGAAATGCCACTTTGCAGCAGGTTTTCAAATGCTTAAAGCACAGCAGGAGGCTAACTCCATCTTCAAATATTAAATCAAAACCTTTCTTTAACCTGATAAATCTTTCTGAAAGCAAGTTCTCCTATTCAAGAGAGAATTATTAAACTATCAGGCAAGAAAACTAAACCTCGCAGCCTATTCTTGGCACATGGTGTGTACCCACAATGATTAAAAACAATAATGAAAAGGATTAATAACATTTTAGAATAGAGTCTGAGAACATTCTTAACCAAATACAGGGTATAAACTGCTAATAAGTCCAGTGAATCGGAAACGGCACATACTCAAACACGGTCCCACTCTTTTCAGCAAGAACTCTCATGTTAAATACAAGTCAGCCAGAAACGTTGCGTTCGCTGATCCCTACAGCCAGTTACACGCCATTCAAAAGATCAAAGATCTCTAGGAAATGGTAAATGCAAGGGCACCTCTCTGAAGAACACCATAGAAGAATCAGAGGCACATTCTGTGCTTGAATACCTGCTCCTAATAGCAGCAGGAACTGTAGGCAGTCTTGATATATTTGGCCCATATTAGTGACAAAAACCACTTATTAAGCTATATAAAACAATACATCTCACAGAATTCTGTCCAATCCCCTTTTTAATGTCCCAAGTGAAAAAGCTTCCCTTGGAAGATAGCCTAATAGAGAAAATTGGCAGGAAATATACCTGGTTATTTTGCCTGCATTTATCTATTTTTTTTTTCCAGCCTTAGCTCAGTTGCGCCAGGAATTGTATCAGCCAATTCTTTTCCATCCCTGGCAGTTCCAGGACATTTTTAATGTGTTATGTTCTTCCTTTAAGCATTGCTACCTAAGTCTCCACGTTTAGCTTACTAATTGCCACCCCCGCCACCCAGTGTCAACAATTTCTTGTTTCTTAGTTACTTTGGCTCTTTCCAAACTGTAATTCTGATAATGAGATACCCAGGAAGGAATGCAGTACCAGGGGTGGGAGCACACCAGAGTCCTAGCAAAAAGGACTATGGTCTTCATGCTCTGTGGTGAGGTGCTTCATTCCAAAACGGATGGCATCTTTTTTGGCTATCACATCGCAATTCAGTTTCACATTTAATGTGCTTCTTCACCCCACATAAAATCCTTTCAGTTCCTGTCTTCCATACAGTATTGGTATTTCAGATTATTTTCCTTGTGTTAATTCACACCAGCTCAGCATGTAACTGACTTTGCTGTTTTCTATCCTAATCTCTCTGGGATGCCTTTTATTGCTCTTCTGTCCTTGTCATTAATCCTCTCAATGAATTTACTGTGTCTTCCAAATTATTAATGTAAAGGTTAGATAGAAGACTGAACCTAAAACCCACCAATATTCCATATTTCCCCTTATCAGAAAAAAATTACATCAATTAGTTGTCACATACATAATTTTGATGCAGCTCATAATTCACATGTTAATGGTCCTGGCTGAAAATATTTTCTCCTGTTTTTTGTCTATGAAACCAGAATTTGCATGCATTTCATCTGCTGCTCTCTTTTCTTTCCTTTGGACTATTTCCATAGCACCACAATATTTCTCTATGATTACTCTGCGTGTGTGACCTCAAGCAACCTACCGCTGTTGTTTCCAAATTAGGATACAGGCAGGCACATGTCTTGGAGGAGGGCAGCAGGCCCTGGATTTGCCTCTCAGCTGGTAGCTGCTGCCTCCCAGGTGAGAACGGTGCCAACCAAGAAGTTTTTGTTTTGTTCCAGAGAAGTCTTTTGTGGAGGGAGGCACAGTCTCGGTTGCACGGCTGTGCTTCTGGTGGCCACAGGCTAGCCGAGCCTGCTGTGCAGTTGCGTTGAGGGCTTCTCCCCGTCTGCTCCAGGTTCAAGCTCACCTGCTTGATTTTAGGCTGGAGCAGAGGAGATGCTCAGGCAGCCAACAGTGATCTCATCTGGGGGAAGTGGAAATAGCAGCAGTGTGTTTTATAACCCCGTTCACATTGAATAAATATCAATATACAATTCAGCTCGTTTTCCCGTTATAGAGATCTTTTGAGTGTAGGGGCCCAAGAACACTCAGGATCCTAGGAAAGGGCCATTATGCCCAGGATTTAGGCCTGCCCTTGGTGCTCATATACACAAATATAGAACCATAGAATCTTCATGGTTGGAAAGGACCTTTGAGATCATCGAGTCCAACCACACACATACAAAAAAACCCCTACAATCTCTGCCACCAGAGCATGCCCTGAAGTGCCACATCTAGGTGTTTCTTAAATACCTCTAGGGATGGTGACTCAACCACCTCCCTGGGCAGGCCGTTCCAGTGCCTCACCACTCTTTCAGTAAAGTAATTCTTCCTAATATCTAATCTAAACCTCCCCTGCCACAGCTTCAGACCATTTCCTCTGGTCCTGTCATTATTCACCTGGGAGAAGAGGCCAACACCCACCTCTCTCCAACCTCCTTTCAGGTAGTTGTAGAGGGCAATGAGGGCTCCCCTCAGCCTCCTCTTCTCCAAGCTGAACACGCCCAGCTCCCTCAGCCTCTCCTCATATGACCTGGTCTCCAGACCTCTCACCAGCCTGGTAGCTCTCCTCTGGACACGCTCCAGCACCTCAATGTCCCTCTTGTACAGAGGGGCCCAGAACTGAACACAGCACTCGAGGTGAGTCCTCACCAGAGCCGAGTACAGAGGCACCATCACTTCTCTGCTCCTGCTGGCCACGCTATTTCTCATACAGGCCAGAATGCTGTTGGCCTTCTTGGCCACCCGGGCACACTGCTGGCTCATGTTAAGCTGGCCGTCCACCAGCACCCCCACGTCCTCCAGTACCTGTACTCTAATAAAGTTCAGAATTTATAAACTTCAGCAAGCTGCCTCCACTCCCAGTGTCAGTAGTAACAGGAATATCTGGCCATATAAATATTTAATGTCATTTGGTTACAATATTTCATGCTCATTAATAGGTACAGGTGGCTATTAAGACGTTAAGAATCTTGCCCTCAGGTATCCCCCCTGCTTTCTCTATAGCGTCTCTCTTCTTAATATACTTTATAAAACCCTTTGTGTTGCCTCTGAAATTCCCTGACTTGTATGAGCATATTGTGTGTATTTGTTTTCACCTCCCCTTTTATGTTCTGGTAAGTGTCATGGACTGTCTCTCAAGAGCTAAGCTAGCAGATTTAAGTTCTTTGTCTCCCCCTGTGTGGTGGTCTGCAGTGGAAGTTCATTGTCGTTATTTCTTTTTATTTATTTATTTGTTGAAAATGACTTTACATAAAAAATGTTGCTGTCGCAGCGGTCTTCTCATCTGAAAATGTGACATTGGCGCTGTGTTTTGACATACGATGTTACTCCCTGGTATCTTCTCTTTTCCCCTCTCCACTTGAGGGGACACCTTTGATTTCATTTGACTTTCAAGAATCGCTCCAGTCTGATTCAGCTGTGCCCACCATTTCAGAATTAGTAAATGCACTTCATTTGTCTTATCTGTTTCTTACAGATATTTATGAACACCGAAGTTCATTGATACTTTACCTGTTTCAGTGTAATTCCACTTTCCTCCATACTTTCTTCTGTGAGACTCACACCGAGTGCAATATGACTCCTCGTAAATGCCAGGTCTGATTTTAGGACTACCATCCCACTTTATTTCTACAATCAAACCAGGCAAAACCAAACCAAACGAAACCAAATCAAACCAAAGAGAATTCTCAGAAACCTCAAACTTGACCCAGTGTCTTTTTTTCATTATTTGCTTAAACTGAAGCCTAAATAAAGCAACCAAGTTTCTTACTCATCCATAAATTTGTTGTCTCTTTTTATACTCTTCAGTGCTGACCTCCCCCTTTTCTTACCTGCTCCTATTATGGGAAGGAAAGCGTGCAATCATTAGTATTGGTCTATTTTCAGTTCTCTTCCAAAACTCCTGAACTTATTCAGGTTATACTCCACAAAGCACAGTCACGTGTGCCTGAGTTGTTCTGGAAATTCCCTGGCATTGTTCAGGAAACCTCTTATTTTTATTATAACATCATTAGCTGTGTGTCTGGAGGTGGATGGTGCTACCCTTTCCTGCCTGAACCCTGAGTCATTTTTTTGTTTTCTGAAGGGCCAACAAAAGGATTAGAAGTCTCTGTTCTTTTTCACTGTTTGTCTTCATTATTTTGGGGGCTTCTATTGTCTCACAAGTATGTCTTAATATTATTACCTTTTGGGTAACAAAATACCTATTGGAATTACCAAGTTTAAAATGTTCTATATGTGATCTCTTAATTTCCTTTTTTTTTTTTGCATCTATCATATCTTATTTCTTGACTCACTACCTGTCTTAATGCCTTTTGGTCATCATCATGCCATTTGCCTGGTTTGGCTTCCTTTGTCTTTCCCACATTCTTCAACTGTCTTATAAGTCCCTGAAACACCCTTCTCTCAAAGGAAACCAAACCACATATATAGGTGGGGTTAGCATTCGTGCCGTTTAGCTTTATCTCATCAAAAAGTTAGACGTTTAGCCCAACTCAACTGTCTTAACTTCCTCTGTTGTTAACCCAGAGAGAATGACACTTCCAACCTGTGATAGAATCCATACAGGTTTCTAACCTAGGTGGAATAAATCAGCTTCTGAGATTTGCTCTGGACATCTCCAGCTCTTTTCCATTACTCTTGAGAGAGAATGGATACTGACTTTGTGTAGATGCCTCCCATACAGGTAGCTGAATTTAGAAGAGCCAACTTTTATGCTTCCCATTTTCCCCAAAATCTGACATTCAGCAAAACTTACCCTATATAGCAAGACACAAATATGTTCTCTCGTGCGTTTGAAATCTACTGTCTGTCATTTGACAAAGTTTTTTAAAAAAGGTAGATGGTTGTGGTGCTGTCTGCCAGACGAACGTCAGCATTCATTAATTCACCTTTGGAATTCTCATTCTTTTCTTCACTTCCGACCTCCCCTGCCTGCCTCCTGGAAGCAGGGCATCTGGCAACAAAGTGGAAATATTAAATCCTGAACAAGTCACAAAATAACACACTGAGTGAACCAAAGTATGAAATAGAAATGCAGATAATAAACATTTTGCTTTCTTTTGTTAGGGACAAATCACAGCGTGTTTTGTGCCATTTGTGGTTAAGGTATGACGTAGGCTTGGATAAATAATGGTTTTAGGCAGCATGTGGGGTCACAGTTTCTAAGTCATTTAGTGTTTGGTAGATGTTAGGTGTCAGCTGTAACGGATTTGATATGGGCACCAGTGGTGGAATTTACCTGAGTGTGGAATAGAGAGGTCTTAAAGCACGGATCCTCTATATCCCGAACATCTGTTTTAACAGTCTGATTATCATAGTGGTGTGGTGGGTGGATATGAGCGGATATGGGTGGATATCATATCATCATGGGTGGCACTATAACACTTTGGGGTTTTTTTTAATCAAAATAGTAATTCAATTGCCCATAGGTGCTTTTCAATGTGTATGACTTTAACCCTTTAGGAGTTAGAGCCTACATGACTAGATTAGTCTCGGAATCCTTTAGGAGTGAATAGAAAAAAACATCCAAAACACAATTCCCTGCAGGTGCCACACATGCAAAGTGAGTTGAATCACCTTTCAGAGACCCTCTCTCCACGAAACCTGGAAAAATCCAACTTCTAAAAATTCAAAGTAAGAGGGAATAAACACCAGGCTATTAAAAAAAAACAAACCCAAAACCAAAACTTAGATGCCTGAGCAAGGAAGGTAGTTTTGTGCCTAGTATTTGTTTCATATACACACACTTTTTTTTCAAGGCTGTGAAAAGGCACTTTAACTAGAAGAAAGACAAGATTTCACGTGTCTTTCCCACATGGTTTGTTGGCTGCCCTGGGAATCCTTCTTCACAGTGGTTTTGCTGCAGGACTGTCCCAGCACCCTCTCCGGCAAGCCCCTGTTCCTGAGCAGACAGTGAAGCTCCGGTCCTTGCAGAACTCAAGAGAGGAGACACAATGCAACCAGTGGTCCAGATAACCAAATGAAAAGGTTAAACAAACAGACATTCAGATAGAGAGGTAAGCCTGTTACAAAGCTTCTGAATATAGTACCACTATACCTAAGTGAATCTTCTATTTCAGTCCAGGTCAGTTGCCAGCAACTATGAACCGCATGGAGGATGGAATCCACAGTGATCGGACGTCACACAAGGACAGCCATTGGGAAAGAAAGTCCTCGCTTGTTGTGATCACAAGCCTTTACTGAGGTTAGAGGCAGAACAGCACCAGCGACTGACACAAGATCTTCGTTCCTCCTCTCTTATAATGGATCTCCTCTGGATCGAGGGCTGCGCCAAACACGGTGCTGCTGGTAGGGGAACGCACGCGCTTAAGAAAGGAGGGAGTAGTTAATACAGACTTCTGTTTGGTTGGGTCTGGTGGAAGATCTACATAAGCCACATGGAACGCACAGCCAAGCCTTGAGCAAACATTTCACTGATGCAGCCAAGTGACATCTAGAGATTCAGTACATTGGACTGAGAAATGCCCTTACCTCAGCAGCATTTGTTTCTAACTTAGGCATAATGTATGATGCAGTTTCTGAGCTGCGTGATTTATCCAAACATCTGAAAGAAAGACATAACATTGCCAGAAGCTTATTCTGGGGTGTCAAAGCAGATTCAGGTTTTTGCATCAATGGCTGACAATCCTGGCTCTTTCGCTGAAGAGGCTGTCAGTGCTTTTCAGAACATGTTCTTAAAAAAATATCTCTCTGCACTAGGGGAAATGTCTTAAAAGCAGTTATGGAGAATTTTCTGGGAGTCTTGAAAATAACATATATTGCGAAACGCTGCTCACAAGGGCATTGAAAATTAGCACTGCTCTGTATACTGTTTCTTGCAGAAAATCACGCAATGCGATTACATACCTCTTGATAGGAGGTGTCAGCTCCTGTGTTAGGGCCAAATTCTAACCTGGATAATTACCTTCTGCTTATCTAAATTCCCCTCACAATTTCAGCTGAATAAGACCTATTGTTTTACTTCACACCCTAAAATCCTGAGAGGTGCAGCGTTAGTGTACTTCTGACTATTGGTGGCTGCATTTTGGTCATTACTTTCTCGAGAATTTTCACTTTCAGAGAATATTGGGCAAAAAATAGTTTTGATGTAGGATTTTTTCTAACATCAGAAATGGGAAAACTTGTAGCTACAGGAAGTCACAATTAGGTAGAAAGCCTAAAAGGCTTGATGTCTCTTAAGGAAAAGAGAATTATATATATACACTCACATATATAATTAATAATTAATATAGTTTATTGTATTATATATAAAAACATATATTCTATATGCATTCAGAACAATATGGAACTTGTTTTTTTAAAATTCTTCTTGTCTGAAGCAGACTAAAAAGTATGAAAGAAACTTCCATGATTTTTCCTTCTCTCAAAATTTACAGTTAATGTTTGCATAATTTGCAAAGCCTTTCAGAGCCTTCTGCTGCTGTAAAATTGGCTAAGTCAGAGCTGAACAGATGAAACAGGTAAGGCCTGTGTTTTATCAGCAGTCATGTCAATTAAATCTTATATACTGCTGGGCTTAATCTAGAACTTTCTAAACTCAGCAGACATGTATGTTTATTAACTTGAATGCCAAGGCTACTGATAGCTCTTTGTTGCCCTCCACCTTTTTCTTTAAGAAAAAATATACTTCACAGAAGCTTCATTTGTGATAGTGACTTGAAGTAAGTATACGTAAGCACAAACCCTTCAGATAAATGAGAAAAATGATTTCTGAATGCAACTATTTTACTGTCTTATAAAAAAAAAAGGAGTGAGAAATAAAATCTGATAGAAAACAACAAACAAACTTATTTTTTGTAGTCACATCGCGTACCCTGGGCTAGATCTTTTTCCTTCAGTCAGCCTGATCTTCTGACATCCGGCAACAAATTCCCGTTTATACATACTTTTGTGCTTCATCCTCCTATCTTACAAAATCACAGTTTTTCTGTTCCAGTTCAGAAAGGCCAGAGGTTATCAGATGAAAAAGATGTATGGTAAAAAAGGCTATCAATCATGTATATAAAAATCCTTATGGAAACTGACAGCCTTTAGGATGCAGAAGGAACCTTTGTTTTGGCATTTTGGTGCTTTACTTCAGTTTAAGCCAATGCTTTCACATATTTTTGAACTATTGCACGCCATATTGTGTCCCAACTCTTAACCATGTTAATACAATCAGTTATTGAACAGATTTTAGTATTAAGCACAACATCTACATATAAGAACAGATGGGATATAGCACCAAGAGTGTTCTAAAGAGTATAGTTTTCAACTCAACAACTCAAGTAAATCAAAACATAAATAAAAAAGCATAAAGAACACCTAAGTTTTCCTTTAAGGAAAGTAGTATCAGATCCAAATTTTGGAAATTAAAGTCATGTTCTATCTGCTAGAAGCTACCAACTATAAAACGCTTTACTGCATTTAACACAATAGGAACAAACCTCAGAATTATGAGCTTAACCTGTAAAAGGATTGCTTCAAAGTTCAAAATACATGAACTTTCATCCTCACATAAGTTGTGGACACCACTGTTCTGGGACAGAATTTATGTTATGTGAACTTCATTTGGGCTAACTACATTATCTAAATCAAATTAAGTCAAGTCTCCAAAGACAAATTTAAAACTTTACACATATTCCTCACTTGACTTTGTTACACAGTTGAGTTTGTTAGTAATTAAATGCTGACAGGAACATCCAATTTAAATGCAAAGGACCAGAGTGTAAGTAGCTACTGAATATGCAAAAAGAGGCAAACAAAGGGGGAAAAAAAAAGAAAAATATTTAGGTACATTTTTAGATATTAATTTAGTAACAAATGAGCTAACCTATGAAGGCCATAGTCCTTTGACCCTTCCATAAATTAATAAATCTGTAATAATGTTTTGTGATCTTGTGTCACAGCACAAGCCCTCCCATTCCTTCCCAGAAAAGGCAACTGTAAGTGGAAGGTTTAGTTTCCTTGGGGCACCTTCCTGAGACAACATGGCAATGCAGCCGTGGAAGGGAACTTCTTATCCATACATAGCTTATTCTTAAAGGCTTATGGAAAAGAGATAAAGCCAAATGCCTTTTTAAAATATATACCTACTGAGTTTGTTCACGATCTGAATCTGGATCTATTCAGATTTTCCGGTATAGAAGCTCTTTTGTGCATTCTCTGCCCCACACTCTAATTTTTTACAATAGTGTGGTCTTCCTCAAATCCTTTAAAAAAAAAAAAATAACCCTGCCTGCTAGTCCCGATGTTCCTTACTGGTCATTTTTTGGTTCCAAACCCTGACTTTTCCTTCACACACCTGACTGTGTGTAAAGAGACAAAGTTAATGATATTGCTATGAGGCCAAGTCAGGCGAATAATTTTATCTACATTCAGTTCGCCAGCTGTAACATATTTCTTTACCTTACTGGGAATATTATAAGGATAAATTAATTTAAAATCTGTGAGATGCTGAGAATGCACAGCGATGAGCTCCAAAGAAAAACCAATTAAATAAAGAAGCTGAGTGTATGAACCACTGCTGACCAGTGTTACTTATACCAGTCCACTTCCGCCCCAGGACAGAAAATAAAACTGGACAACAGGTAAAGAACTATATGTGCTATATACCCTTTCCTGAGACTTACAGTGGGGTTTGTAGACTCCAGCGAGTGTTCTCATTCCCACAGTCTCCATAAGGTCAAAGTGGTTTTGCACAATTCTTAATGACAGAGTTTCCTAACCAAAGCAACCTACTTACCTATCTCAGATTGACGGGTGGGTTGTGATTTAGTAGTTACGGGTTTCAGCAGCACCTAAGTAAAACACTGTTTGTTGTTTATACTTACTTTTCTGTTAAATGGAAAATTATACTCTCCCAAAAAGACTAAATTATTGGCATTATTCCAATACAGTGCTGACTGACATATGCCAATTTACTTGTCATCATATTCAACATGCCAGTATTAACATTTTCCTAACTGATTTAGAATTTTTCTCACAAGCCAAATTTTAATAGCACCTCCTTAGGGCTATGAACATGTATTTACTACATGATAGGATGAAAAAATAAAAGAAAATCCAAATTTATTCATTATCATATATATAATTTACGTTGGGTAAACTGGAAAATGCTTTCAAGACTCAGCTAACATGAAAAGCATACTTGATAAACACGAGTCCTTTTTATAATTTATATTCTGTTTTTCCAGGTTTCTGCAGTATGTTCTGACTTATATCAGCCTACGTTATGATATAAATATTAAGATTTTTTTTACACTAATCATACAAATGTATACCAACTGAGATTCTCTAAAAAGACAAGAAGGCATTTAAATACATAACCGAATATGTGCAGAATTTTAGCTGTAAGCACAGAGAATTGAAAGTGGATATACTCTTATTTCTGGATTTCAACACTACACTTATGTACACTTGTTTATTAAACTTTCTGACAGCCACATGCTCAGGGCATCTGATGCAGTGAGTAGTTGAAGTCCTAACTTACAACGTCTTTCAATTTAAGAACAGAAATTTAGAAGCCTCATTTTTTTTTTTTTTAATATGGAGCAATACGCAAGGGTTTTTAAAATGTGGAAACCATAAAAGCAAAGGAAGAACAAAAGGACTTGCAAGAAGTGTTTACACTTGTGTATTATCATTCTTGCAAGCGCTTCATAATTTGGGGAAGCTGAAATATTGATATTTGATTCGTACCTGGGAAGGGAACGAACACTTTCTAGTGTTCAGCTGTCTTTGGGAGCAGCAGTAACACTCTCAGGTCCCTGGGCTTTAGTTCAGGTTAGTGGAACACTTTGCATCAGCTACTGTCAAAACCACTTGATTGGCTGTTTAGTGTAACCTCACACGCAGCAGTGTGCAGCCAGCCAATCACCATGCAAAATATTAACAAGGTCATAGTAGTGTAACACACTCCTATAACTCAGAGATTACAAAAGACATTAAAATTCTGATGCCCCATTCATAAGGAAAAGATTGTAATGAGAACAGAGAATGGCACAACATTAATTCATTGTGTGACAAAGAATATAATGAGAATGGGAAATAGTACAAACATAACTCATTCTTGTTACAGCTTTAAGATTGTAATGTCATGGTTCATATCACATACTTAGGAAGAAAGGTATGGCAGAAGAAGAGTTGCGATATTAAACATAGTCAATCTGAATGCAGTACACATTATTATATATGCAATATAATAAAAAAATGAAACATCACTTAGAAATGGTTTGTTAAAATTGTTATAATTTCTCCATACATTTTTGTTAACACTTTATTAATACCGTTGATATGAAGGGTTGCAGTGTGTCTGTATACGTATTAAGAGAGCTGTCCTCAAAACCTTTTTACTCGCGTATATCTTTAGGAATCAATTGCAGTTAAAAATGAAAATACTGAGGACAGTATCTGTGTCTCTCATGACACACATTACGAATCTGCCAAGACAGCCATCCACATTTAGTCATTTTTTCTGATACAGTGGAATGAAATAAAGTCGTAAAAGAAGTGATGTATTTACCTCCTCAAATTATTGAATAGTTTTAGTTATTGCTTATCTACCACTCACTCAGTGATGTGCATTATCCTACCTAATGTAGTAGACTTTATTGAAGCATTTAACTGATAAGACATTAAAAGTCTTTGACCATCCATCTGAAAGTTTGCCAAAGCCCAAAGCAACTTGTTTCATTCATTAGCCTCTATGCATGATCACCACATCAATACATTTTATTTTGGTTTTAAAAGTAAATCATTAACTTTGTGGTCATTTCTATTAATTAAAAAAGGAAATGTTCTCAAAGACACTCCCAGTACATTAAAATTCAGTGTCAACAGGCAATTTCAGTACAGCAATGATACTACCAGATGTTATCTGCTTACTTGCCTTGACACTTTGCTCTCTGCTTCTGTGTACTAGCTCTGAATGGGCACATCCAACATCAGCAGCTAGGACTTCAGCACAGCTTTGTAAAGTTTGTTTACTACAAATGTTTGTAGGGTGAACACTTACAAAGCTTCCGTAACCAGTGCAGGGAATGGAAAACATCCTGTCACCACTGTAGCTTTTGCAATGCACAGGTCATATTGAGCACATTCAAAATTTAAAAAAAAATATGTCTTGATCAGCCTAATATAAAGGTTTCTCAGACAAGAAGCAGCCCATAGGTTGTAGAGTAGAGACCGCGCTTTTGGTATCACCGGTTAATCACTGCTGTCCGAAGGATCTTGGAACCAGATCCAAACAAATAGTCTTAAAAGGATAGCACTGCAGAAATTCAGAACCTTTATCCAAAAGTGTGGTTGATAAAATCTATGACAAGTGTTCATTAACCTAAGATCTCTTAAGCTTTCCATCTCCATCCCTGCGCTCGAGTATGTTGCTCTTGCTTTTGTTCTCTTTATTTCCATGGAAGATGTAACTCCTCACACACTTGCAGAGATTGAATTTCAGCATTTCTTATTTATCAGCATTCATACTCCATGCATCTTTGTTCTGCATTCACATGCAGTTTTGACCTTTTGACTATTCAACAGAAACGTCCAATCCATTTATTTATATGTGAATGCACAATGTCAAGGGAAAGATAGGTGATCATTAGTTTTACCAAATAAAATCAACTTCCAACAGGCAACTGAAAAGCAGATTTGTAACTTAAAGATGATAATCATGTCAAATGTCAGACAGGCAGCATTTTTAATGTGGTTCTAGAGGTGTTCTAGAACAGTTCCACCTTTTTTCCTTAATGGAGAAACTCCATTTCCCCACTGCTTCTGTACATGCAAATGGAACTCTCTAACAAAACATCACAGAATGTTTGAGGTTGGAAGGGACCTCTGGAGGCCATCTTGTCCAAATCCCCAGCTTAAGCACGACCATCTAGAGCCAGTAGCCCAGGACCATGTCCAGATGGCTTTTGAATATCTCCAAAAATGGGTATCACACAAGTTCTCTGGGCAACCTGTGCCAGTGCTCAATTGCTCTCACAGTAATAAAGTGTTTCCTGATGTTCAGATGTAATCTTCTTGTTTCAGTTTGTGCCCATTGCCTTTGGTCCTGTCACCAGGCACCACTGAAAAGATCCTCCTCTTTGTACCTTCCCTTCAAGTATTTATATACATTGATAAGATCCCTCCTGAGCCTTCTCTTCTCCAGGGCAAACAGTCACAGTTCTCTCAGTCTTTCCTTGGAGGAGACATGCTCCAGTCCCTTCATCATCTTCGTGGCCTTTCACTAGACTCTCTCCAGTAGCACCAAATCTCTAAATGCGGTACTGCAGGTGTGGCCTTACCAGTGCTGAGTAGAGGAAACGCTTAACAGTGCCAAGTAGAGGAAATATCAAAAATAATTTGCTCTTGAATTAGAAAAAAAAATATTCAAAATTAGTTGCTCTTGAATTGGAAGAAAATCTACTGGATTTGAGCTAAAAAGGTTAAGACTTTGAAATAGATCAACATCTGAATATGACTCCTAACAATATTATTGGCAAACTTAGAGAGATTTATTGTGATAAAAATAAAACCTCATTTCTTTTTCTCTCCTCTAAAATGAAAGCAAAGGTAATAACCAAATTGTAAAATTGTACCACATGGACTAGACCTAGACTATTCATTTGTCCATAAGATAATTGTTGTTTTGTTTACAAAAGTAAAGGATATTGCTTTATGTGGTTACTGCTTTTTCTAGTGTAGGTGAATTTATTTGGTTCTATATTTGAATAAATAAGTACATTCCAAAAAAGTGGCAAATACGTTTTTATAGTGTTAGTTACATTTTAGTATCTCCATTATATCCAGGTGCATTGTCAAAATGAGATAGGTATAAAGACTATGAGCTGAAGAAAAAATGTGATTGTGTGGGGGATGTTATGACAGTTCTGTATGCATAATACATGCATCCCAGGAGCCAATTCTGCATCTGTTACATATATTTATGTATTTTTACTTGTACTTTTGGAGATATTTAAGATTTATGGTGATAGATTCTTTCCCCTTAAAGACAATAAAAGGAAAACATGCAACAAGGGTACAATTTTGTTAGTGAGTGAAGTGAGCTGAGTGTGAAAGTTGTGCACATGGTAGGCTCTGTGAAGGTTAAGAAAATTCCGTTCTCAACACTTAGTAGCCTTTCTGCAGCGGCTTTCAAAATAGTTTCAAAACAAACCTCTAATAGATTTGATCTATGTGCAGCTAAAGTGCATTTCTGTTCATTATAATGACTGAAAGAGGGTAAGAAAACAATTGCTAGATGTTAAAGACTAACACAGAAATGATGAAGACATTTTGCGAGTGAAAAGAAAAATCCTGAAGTCTCAGGGAATGAAGAAAGTGGTGATAAATGAAGACAGCAACACAAGGGTAAAGAGACAGAAAAGATAAAATGGCTAAAGAGACAGACACTTTTCTACAACTGTTTGAAGAAACAACACATTGTGTTATACTGTAATGACACCTCCCGACCAGTGAATTTTCTATGAAGAGATAGATGAGCCTTCTACTAGGTTCCATTACACAGCAGGTATTTTTTAGTCTCTGTTATACAGGAGATTTGAAAAACCACCTTCTTCAGACAATTTTTAGATATGTTTGGAGGGCAAAGGATAATTTTTCTGCTGTTTAATTTTGATTCTTTGAAACAGTGACTTCGGTACAGCCTTCTTTGAGCATTAGAAGACCGTCTACAGAAAGAAATAAACAGAAAGGTGTGACTCAAGGCACAAACAAGAAAGAAGCCCCAACTTTCAGATGTATGCAATTCGACAATTGTCTCTTATATGTTTTTCTTGAAGTTTCTTTGAAGACATCTTATATCAGTCACTATCTAAGATGGGCTATTACACCAAATGAACTGCTCTTCTTATCTGGTATTTCAAGTATTAAATCTAAAGTTAAAAAAAAACAAAACACCCCAAAACTTTAAGAAACAGAGATACAGAGCAAACCCTGAAGGTGAAAATATAAATTTTATGGACAATGTTGTTCTTCCATTCTTATTATTTCAAAGCAATTTTCATTTACCTGAAGAGCAGAAGAAACAGAAATTCTTTAAGGAATTTAAGATATTCCACAAAAGTCAGTAAAAAAGTTATTGCTACTAACTAGGTGATATTATATATAGTATATTTTAGTATATTTTAGTTTATTATATATAGTATAATTTCATATACTATCAATAGAAAAACCTCTAAAAACTTAGCTGGAAGAAAGAAGTCAAACAGTTACCCAATTGTATTCTGTAGACTAAACACAGTTCGTAAAAGAGATCTATACTAAAATATAACATAACTCATCAATAATGTTACATTGCATTGAACAATTACGTTTACAAATAATGTATGAATATAATTTTGTATTTATTGAGCTCAAGAAGTGGGCCCTTGTGAACCTCATGAGGTTCAACACAGCCAAGTGCAGGGTTCTGCATACTTGCTCTTGAGAGCATACTTGCTGAGAAGGAATTGGGGGTACTGGTGGATGAAAAGCTGACGTGAGCCAAAAACGTGCACTCACAGCCCAGAAGGCCAACCATATTCTGGGCTGCATCAAAAGAAGTGTGTCCAGCAGGTTGAGGGAGGTGATTCTGCCCCTCTACTCTGCTGTCATGAGACCCCACCTGAAGTACTGCATTCAGCTCTGGAATCCTCAGCCCAGGAAAGACATGGACCTGTTGGAGCAGGTCCAGAGGAGGGACACAAAAACCATCAGAAGGATGGAACAGCTCACCTGTGAGGACAGGCTGATAGAGCTGTGGTTGTTCAGCCTGGAGAAGAGAAAGCTCTGAGGAGACATTATTGCAACCTTTCACTACTTAAAGGGGGCCTACAGGGAAGACGGGAACAAACTTTTTAGTGGGGCCTGTTGCGATAGGAGAAAGGGTATGGCTTTAAACTAAAAGAGGCTAGATTCATGCTAGATATAAGGAAGAAATTTTTTGCCATGAGGGTGATGAAACACTGGCACAGGTTACCCAGAGAGGTGGTAGATGCCCCATCCCTGGAAACATTCCAGGTCAGGTTGGACGGGGCTCTGAGCAACCTGATCTAGTTGAAAATGTCCCTGCGTGTTACTGGGGGGATTGGACTAGATGACTCTTAAAGGTCCCTTCCAACTCAAATTATTCTATGATTCAATGGTTATCAGTTTAAATTTCCAGAACCAATCTACACTTAATTTCTTAGCTACTTCCAGAAATGATATGTTAACACCATTTGTATAACAAATAATATACAACATTACAAATAATGACTTTGTTATCAAGAAAAAGCAATGTAAAGATTTTAGTACTATACTTTGTCTTGAAACCTGTAAGCATATGCTAAATGATAGCCTGCCTCAATCAACTATAATCCTTAAAAGAAACTGTCTGGAATGACAAAAATCAAAATACCAACATTAGATAGCCAAAAGACATTAGGTACATCTGTGAGTCATAGACAAGTATATTATTTTGAGCTGAGGTAGACATTTACTTGCACTTTTTGCAAACTGCAAGTCCTAGGCATTGACATAGATTTAATCCAGTCTCATTTTATGGTTAACAAGGAGTTTGTGTCAATGCTTATTTTATAGGAACAGGAAAATTCTCAAATATTTGAGGAGAAAACTTCGGGGGGGGGGTGGGGGTGGAGAGAAAAGCACATCTTTACATGTGCCTACTTATCAAATTTCTGCCAACCTAGTAAAATCAGTTCTACTAGCATGCTCAGGCATGTTTTAACACAAGCTCTAGAAAACCAGGTATTCTTACACAAAGTATTTTCAGCTTGTTTCCTTTCTCATTGCAATAAGAGTTAGGTCACTTTAAGGTAACTGGACAATAGGAAAAATAGACCCTTGTAACTTTACAGCTTTTCTGGTCAGGTATTTTTTTTTGTTGCTTTTTTTTTTTTCTTTTTTTGGGCATGCTACAAAACAACAGTATTCTCTGCAGGTCCAACATATTTCACTGCAGGTGGGGGGAAAGACTAATTTTGCCCATTAAAGTAGCTCCATAAGTAAATTAAAGTTAATTTTGTTAATTCTGAAACTTTGATTTTTCCAGCATTTTTGCTAAACAGTTCCACTCATCAGTAGAAGACAAATTAATGGGTTGCGGTTGAAGACAGCTATTTAAGATGTTTAAACCATACGCTTAATTGGCATGTTAAAAGTTGAAGAGTCAGAGTCAACTCTAGCACATAAAAATGTATAAGCACATAAACTATAGCACTCTATTGCAAAGCTCAAGAGGCATCATGCCATCCACTTCATTAATCAAGGGTATGCCCCAAGTTTCAACACTTGATGATTTACAGTCATTCTTCGTACAAGCTCAACTAATAAGAAGATAAAGGTCTCTGTACAGTGGAGTAAACTTAAGACACAGATCTCAAATATGAAACACTAATTTTAATAAACCAGCTTGCTTATTTTAGTGGTTTCATGGTTTCTTATTATCCTAATTAAGAATGGGGCTGCTACTCCGGACATAGTTCAAGCCACAGCTGAGAAAGATAATTCTAGTATTCAGAACAATTTTATCTCTATTATGGCCAATGGTGTCAATTATGATGGCTCTTTATGAAGGAAGACACCTATCCTTTAGAAAACGGATTAACAGTGCACCTGATTAGTAATCACTGCAATGTCCAGGAGACAGCGAACAGAAATAAATGACTGTGGGTTCCTGGGTTGAAATCTACTGGTGCCTCAGGGGTAAAAGGCTGTTTGAAAGAAAAGCTGAACACCAGTGGAGAGTTCTAGCAAGAAGAAAGGGAGAAAGAGAGCAGGAAAGAAGGGAAGAATAAGGGAAAAATGAGGGAGGGGGAGAAGAGACGGAGATAAGGGAGGGAGGGAGGGAGAAAATAAAAGAACTTTACCAGCTGTTCATTTTAATTTTTTCTCAGGACATGGAATCTTGCTCAAGAAATGCTATTTTTTAATTAAAGGGCCATGCATTGCTTCCAAACTCTCATATTCATGCTTGTGTCGTCAAGTGTTCGGAATATTTGAGGGGTAAAGTACTATTCCCCATCCCCAGTGTCCATGTTAGGATGAGAACTGTAGCATACTATAGTCAGCAGTAAGAGACCAGGACATTGTGGTATGCCATGGGTACTCAACAGATGTTCCATGGGACTTTAGTTTCAGTTTCCTCGTGCATAAAACCCTTCTGTGGACTAGCTAAAGCAGAGCGATAACACAATTCATCCATGAGCTAAGAATATGCTTTATTTACCCCTCTATACACTATCCTGATGATAACGCTTTGTCCTCTTGCAGAAGCTGTACTGTTTTCTTTGCATTCGACGGTTGAGAGAGAGGATTGACCCAGAGGGACAGAGGTCTCTCCTTTGGCACAAGGAGGGTAAGGTTGATATATTCCGTCTGGTCAGGAAGTGCCCTACCTACCGGACAAACCTGTCCAAATGGAAACACGATCTTCTTTACTTGAAGCTAGGTTATCATCAGTAGTACCAAGATGTCTGAAAGAGCTAACATCAGTCTAATCTAATAATTAGGCACTCAGCCACTTGTTAGACTATTTAAGCATTTTAACTGGTAACTATTTCATCCAGAAATATTCTTTAGAGATTAAACCGCTAGTCTTGATTCCCTGCTCTAGTCCAATGCAACCTATTTTCTTAGGAGCCTGACAGTACCCTCCTTGTGAGTCTAATTTTAATCTGCCTCATATTTTGCCTGCAATGCGTGGGAAGGCGAAATGCTGAATGTTTGGTCACAGGGATCTGAAGTGAGCTATTTCCAAGCTAAGTAGTGCCCTGCTCAGATCTCTCTTGATACCCAAGCTTGAAGTAACATGGGCAGATGTTCAGAGGTGAACTGCCACAACAGCAAAGAAAACTAGTTGTTTGGCATTTGTAACTCATACGGCCTGATGCTTTACATCTGGTTGGCAAACACTGGCCAGAGTTTGTAGACTACAAAGACTGCATTGAAAATGGCTAACGTACTGTAGTTAGGAAAATACAAAGCACTGCAGTAATCGCTGAGCAGCTACTGAATGAATAGTCAGCCTGGCTAATATAATCCCCAGAATCAGATGTCTTCTTAAAATCCATTACCATAGTATTCCCCTTAGAACAGTAGTTAGTTTCATCAATTCACAGCTTTATGACCTAGCCAATTAATATGAGTGATATCCTGACTTCCGCTCATAAAAACAATCTCTCTCTAATGCTAGTATAATTTGGAGATATAATACTCAAAGAACTAACTTTCTGAACAGTGAGGATGATACTCTATAAGAGCTCATATACCATTACGCAAAACCTGGATCACCAAGGCGATGAAACTTTTTGAAGACTGAATAGCACACACCAAAAATATATAAGAAACACTTAAAGTACATACAAAAATCAGCATGTGGTGAAATATTCGAAGAATGATTTTCCTCAAACTCACTACGAAAGTAATACTGAGATCTTCAGTAATTTTTATCCATAGAGGACCACATTTGGTCCAAAGGCAGGTATGTTCACTTCAGTGAGAGTCACTTCTATTTACTCCAGAACTGAATACAGCATTGAATGAATCAAATCAACAAAGGTGTAAAATTATAGTTATTTCAAATAAGGCCATAGATATGATAGTCACGGATCTTTTGGAATATATATTGATGATATTGTCATTGTTTTTCACAGTATCCAGTTATATTGTGAGGGATCTCACAATATAGGGAGGGAAAGATCAAAGCTATTAGAATATCAACACCAATCAGCGTCGTTAATTCTTTTGGTTTACTTGACCTTTACAGTAAGTAAAATTCGCTGTGAAAAAGTTAAAATACTCATGTCATTAGACAGATTCAGTGTTTTTAGTTTGGCTGAATTTCCTCAAACAATTTAACACAAGATTGGAGTATAACTTATAAATAAGGACAATCACTGCCTGAAGTAATTTTTTATTTAGTTGGGTCTTTTTTAAAGTTTGCATTCAATTAAAAGTCAGTGCATTTAATTGAGATGACAGGTTTGTATTTTTAATTTGGGAGATACTACCAGGATTAACATTATAACATAACTTGCAAGAGAGGCAGAAATATGATGAAGAGGAAATGAACATCAGCTTCCTTAAAATATAATATATGTGCCATTGTACTATGGACAGTCATTTTAAGAAGAATGAAAAAGTCAGATATTTTTCTCAACCTGATTATTTTACACTTGTCACATATATGTATACACATACACATATACATAGACATACATTTATATATGTATGATAGCTTCACCAAAAGCAGCATGGTGTCATATGCCCCTAGACAGTATTTAGAATATATTTACCCTATCAACTTTAATAAGCGTTTTAACACTGATTCTCACCTGTCATTCTTTAATGGAGCTTCTGCCTCCCAGTCAGCCTCCCAGCTGATGACAGGCAGGATTCAGGGATACCACATTCCTTGCCTTACTACCTCACTTAAACACCTGAATTCAGGGAGATGGTTAACAACCTTAGCTGTTTGTATGATTTCATACAATACCAGACAGGTGTGTTAATCCTATCACGAAGCAAAATATCTACTTTAATAGGTATTGCGGCCTAGATAAGTAGCTGTTAGATTCCAGATAGGTATTATGCCCTTGGTCATAAGGACGGCCACTGAGATTGTAAAAGAAACATATTTTAACGACTGCTTCCACCAGACTCAGGATCTGACTAGGAAGTCCCTGCATCCTATGTGTAGGGATCCAGTTATCTTCAAAATCCATCCTTCACTTAGAGAGACTTTTTGAGACAAATTAACCCTGGACTATGTAACGCCTTCTGAAATTCAATTACTATGTGCTATGTGTTCTGTAAAGCAGTATTCCCGTCTGCGCCATGGCTAGAGAAGCAATTTTTTCATTACTATTACTCAACGAATATGTTTGGAAAGGCAGCTTGGATATACTTGCCATAGTGACATGATTTCAAGTTCAGTTTTTAGCTATCTGTAGGTTGTAATTTTAGATGATGGCAGTCTACTTCAGTTAAAACTCACAATTAAGGAACTGGTTTGGTTTGGGTGGACTTTTTTTTTTTTTTTTTTAGAGAGACATCTGAAAAGTTACCTGGCTGAAAAAAATCCCAAGTTTACCTCACATTAAAGAAAATGAAAATGTGGAAGGTAATTTAAATCACTTGACATTCTTTTAACACCTTTCACAGTGAATTCTGCCACTTTTTAACTTTATATTGGGGTTTATTATTCTATCTCATCTTATCTAGGGTACTACTCTGATGTACAATTACTCATTCTCAGTTCTGTGGGATTATTTACATTGCAGAATTAAAGAATTAGGATATAAAAGATAAGTCTTCAGCAAGGTTCAGCTTTCCTAACTGTATATGGAGTAGATTTACCTGAGTTTATGTAGTATAAATAGGTAACTGAAAGATCAGTCTGTCTGAAAATATCTGTAGGCATTAGAGAGAAAATCTATTCCAAAAATGAGGCTATGCAAGTATGAGCTTCATCATAACAAAACCCATATAATACATATCCTGCAGAAGAAAAGAGCTATGGAGCTATCAGCAAAGGAGCTCATGTACACTTCATTTTCTATACATACTTTTCTGTATTAAGTTCCATCCTCCCCCTATTTCAGGGAATAGCACACACAAAGGAGGTATCCAAACATCTTCGTAATTTTGCCAGCGCAGAGACAGGGTTCTGATTCATAATTTCTGAAACAGAGATAACAGAAAACAGAATATAAAATCTCCAGCATTTTTTGTTTGTTTATTTTTTGTGTTCATTTTGAAAAATGGAAAACTGTAAGCAAGCAAGGTTATCAAGGGCTGAATAGTTCCCATAGTCAATGACACCACTTTGCAGTTTTTCACACAGCTGCGTATCATTTACATGCATGCACAAATATGTTGTCTTTCATTTCGCAAGACGTATCTAATGTGCACTGATAGCAGAGAATTCAGTTCTTGCACACAAAGCATGTGTATTGATAGACTGATCTTCCTTCCTTCTCAGTGAGATTTTTCACACAGGAATGGATGGAGCGTTTAGAGGGGTTACCTAAGCACATACACCCAGATGTATAAATTGACATCTTAAAAAATTAGCACTTTGGACCTATTTATTTTTCCTTACATTCACAGGAAGCTACATCTTCCTGCTCGCCTCTGCCCTGCCAATTCATTTCATTTTCAGATCTATCTGATCTGGTCCACGTGGGAATCACTAGAGACATCACAGCAGCTTCCCAGCCTCTTGGGAATCTGATTGCTTCTTTTTCTTATGCGAGTTCACTTTGTCCTCCAAGTAAGAATTCAAATGTCAATCATTTTTTGTTCAATTTCATGGGGTAGAATCACAAAAATGGCAACCAATCCAATTGCAAATTACTTGATGAATCTTCTTTGAAGAGTTGCCAATAATGCTAATCATCAAATGGTTGAATTCAGCTCTGTAGAAATGCATTTGTGAAGAACAGCAATCTCTGTGACTTTGACAAAGGAACTGCTGACTTGCCTCACTGTTTGTCTTTTGATGTGAAAGAGCAAATCGATTTATAGAGCTTTTGCTTGCAGATGTAGGATATGATTAGTATGCAGAAAGACCTTTCTACAGTGTCATTTGTTTATTTAGCTGTCTCTGCACTCAGCCCTGATTGTGTATACTTAATTAATGTATACAAAGCTAAAAGAAATAAAATCCTGGAACCATGATCATAGAATACTGTACTACATGTCATTCGTCACCATGAAAATGCTATTTATATTTTATTGGCTACAAGGAAGGGAAATGCATACGTTTAAAAAACTGTTGCAAAACCTCCTTATATTTGCCAAAAGCAGTCACTTATAGTTACACCAAAAAAGTGTCAATGAAAGCTGTTCAATTTAAGTAGGAGGTTCTTTTTTCCCCAGTGTTTAAATTTTTATTCCAAACAGTTGTTGAGTCTTTATAAAAAGTACCTCTGATGCCTTCCTGAGGTCAAAGTACTCTGTAAAACATCCTAGGAGACCTGAATCATACCATTCTTCAAGGCCTTCTGATTCTGTTGCTTGGAAATTTTAGCTGAGAAAGAGTTTAAAGAGGAAAGCAGAGACACTAGAGACCTTCATGTCAATAATGAATGATCAATAGAAGTCACACACTAGAAAATTGACATTCAGTCAGCAATTCTGTGTTATTCATGCACATTTTACATTGTCTATTCGGGTTTGTTGGGGGGAAGTAGACACAGAAAGGCAGAAAAAGGTAGAAATCATCAAATAATGGAATCCAGAGTGACATCTAGTGACATGCTGCATTAGAAGCATGAACATTTAATTACTGAAATATACTGATTTTACTAGTCATATTAATTACAGCTTTCTGGAAAAGTTACTTCAAAAAATGTTACAGAAGTTTCTCACAGAATGCATTCCATAGGCATATGAGACCATTCAAAATTCAACTTACTAAAATGTTTGCTTCTGTCTGTTATAAACAGCAATTCAAGCAGAAATAAATTTTCTACAGAAACGCTTTGCAAGTTTAATAACACTGATGCTATAATTAATTTGTCAGCACGGATTCACCTTGTAAATAACTTCCTAAACTCGTCTGCAAGGCCTTAAACTCTTACATTCTTCAGCCATGAGCGTTGACTCCAAACTCCAAACTCAGGCCCTTGTACCATATTTTTCAAGATGGCAGAGCACTGTCTTCATGAACAAATTGCATCTGATCTTCTGATTTAACGTTTCTGTTGGGTTAACTGCAGGATTCTGGTCATTGAAAGTGCTGTAACAAAGGAAATCACTATTATAAAGTCGAAATCCAGAACACCCTGTTCTCAATCCGGTCTCCATCAAATACTGACACAGACAATAATGCCCTTAATTTCTATGGTATGGATAAGTGACAGTAATTCATGTTATTAAACGAAGAATAAGATTGATCTGCAAAGACTGTGGAATAATAGAATACTGTAAGGACCTGCGTAGAGTTCTCCAAGTATATCTTTTAGATAATATAAAATTACCCTGAAAAACCACTTTCAAATTATATTATTACTTTAGTAAATAAGGAAGTGTGGAAATCACTGCATATGCGTACAATAATTTTGTGGGTTGTAAGGTTAATAGATGACTGTAGAAGTTACCTCAGTCAAATTTGCTATTTTAAATCATATATTTGTTCATTTTTCAAATTCAATGTGTGAGAAATGTTTATCATTTTCATCCATTCACTAAAATCATTGCAGCACAGAAAGGAGGCAAGAGGAAAGACATTGCATATTAGGCTGATTAAGCTTCCATGTCAGGAACTTTAAATCAACAAATCAATTAATGGAAGAGAAAAAAAGAAGAACACTTAAAATATTTGGACAAAAAAAGTCTATATTTGTTTTTGAGGTTATCTTCTTTCTAGATAAAGGACTAGGGTAAATTATATTACAAGCATATTGTAATTATCACATAACAGTCATATAATGAAGAAATCTTAGGTTTTAAAATTTGTTGATTGTATAAAGACTAACATCATTATAGGGACTAGATTTCTTTCTATATTTTGTTATGGCTTTCCTCCTTCTTCTTGCCCTCCATACTTGGACTTCTAAAACTTGACTTCCTTATGGAGACAATTACAACTTTCTTCAGATGTATGTCACAGTGACTCTTATTCACTTCCAAATCTTGAAGATGCAAATACACTTCTAGGTTGCATTTTTCTGTAAATGCTCTACTTTACAAATAGTAAGTCTCAGACACTAATTTCAAAGAGAGAAATACTAAGTAATAGTTCTAATTTCACTGTACAGTGTACCAGTCTGTTCTTTTTCTCATTCTCATTTTTTAAAATTAAGGTTAACTTTGAAGATCAAAGTCTTTGCTGGTCTCACTTCCTTATACTCTTCTAGAGCAACACAAAATGTAGTGTACTGGCCAGGTTAGCTGAATTCAGCTGTTTTATTTCCTTAACATAGCAGAAAGCAGTTTATGCGTACCATCAATTTTTACTTTTTGTCTTCATTCCATAGATCCCTCCAATCAATGCATCTATCCAGTAATTTTCTTTCTTCCATCCCTTGAAGATCCTTGTCCTCATATTCTACATATCAGTTTCTCTTCATTTCTCGTCCCTAACTTTTCTTATGTTTCTCCCCTCCTCATACTCCAAAATGCCTTCCAAATCCCTCTTTCTTATCCTCGCTACTGATTACAGTGTATCTTTACCAACAGCAGTAAATAAACCGATCAACCAACCAGCAAACCGAACAAGCATGTCACAGAAACTCAAATAATATCCCTCAAAATAGGGCAACTCTTTTAACAATCTCTAGTTGCTTTCAGTGGGATGAGATCAGATCGTAATTATTATTCTCCTTTTTCAAAATAATGACCCTTCAACTCTTTTTCACAACAAGCTCAGGAAAACGTTGTCTCCCTTCGCAGTCAAGAAGGTGAGAAGAACATAGGTCTATCAAGAAACAAGGCAAAAAAAGGGCTCTTTTCAGAAAACGATTTATTAATTTATAAAAATTTTTAGAAAACATGTTTTTTAGTCAGAACATCTCCTATGGCTTTAGCAAAAGCGTTGTGATTTTATCTACGCTAAGTAAAACAACCACAGCTCTATTCTTAGTGCACAGCAGCTTAGTGGTGACCTTGCTAACACATAAAATCTTTCACCTCCAGACTGAGGTGGGAAAGCTGTCAAACATACGGAAACACGACAACAGGAGTTGCTACTTTCCATTTGAAAGCCCTGAATGGTTGTTACAATTAGGTGTTACACTTCACTTACACCCTTTTCCCTTTTCCTTCTTAATTGTTTTTCCTTCCCTTCCCTGCTCAGAACTCTCTTCCACCCTTTTTGCTCCTTTTCCATTTCCATCCTCTCCACTGCATTTTATTACTCATGGGCAATTCTGCCAGTTTTGTCCCACCTGGCTGGTCTCTTCCTCTTACTCTGATCATTGTCCATATAAAACAAGGTATTTCCAAAACAAAACAAAATTGACAAGTGCAACAAGAATTCTGAGCTCTGGGATGGATGTAGCAGCAGTCACAGTGACATCTGGATTGTCCCATGAAATCTGAGACCTTCAGAAGGTGCTCCTTTAATTAAATAGAGTTAATTCAAATATGTCATGCCTTGCACTTTCTCTGAAGCTGCTGGTGCATTATTTTCCTAAGAATGATGACCTAATTAAATAGATTTTGGCATAGACTCACAAAATCTGCACTTATTTCACTCACTCAGGAAAGACCTTTATAATTCTTTCATAACTGCAGGAGAAAAACTCTTTCTCAATACCTCTTCAATGCATAATGAACATTAAACAGGAAATACCAGCTCAATGTTCCTTTATTATTTTTTAGATGTTGAAAAGGTGTAGACTGAGACAAGGATTTATTAGGCACCAAGGATTTGGGTGCCTAATGGCCCTAGGCTTCTTAAAAAACTCAAGCCAGAAGAGGGATGTTCTCAGCATGTTTGCACAACAAGCTGATGGAATCACTTCTTGTATTTTAATCATAGTCTTCAGATTAATGACTGGCATAAGAGTCTCTAGATTTTCCTGGACTGGTTTCCTAGTCCTCATTTTGGTATCATTACTATTAATGATCCCTTAATTTTCCTTATTCTCATTAACTTTGATAATCTTTCTCTGATCTTGAGAGGTTTGATGTCTTGATTCATTCTTCACCCACAATGTTATAAAACTTTCAGGAAAAGCTTGATTAATTAATTGCATGAAAGAAAGGGGAACCACAACCTCTTTCTCTGACCACAAGTTTAACCAAAGTAGTTGCTGCTGAGTTCTGTGGGATGCACCTTTTTTCAAGAGTATATGTGTGTTTGCACGCACATTAGCTTTGTTTGGAGGATGCCTACAAAATTGGTCTCCTGCATGATTGATGTGAAAAAATGTCATGTCTGAGACTGCTGAAAATCACTGGGAAACAAAAAATGTAGGAATCAAAAAAGCCCCCCCAAACCTCACTGATTTGCAATAGCAGAAGACTGTTCTAAGCATTGTGCTATAGAAACAAACTTACTCTACCTTGCCCCTGTGATATCTCTCCTTTGACTCCTCCTCACTCCTTCTAACAGAGGCAGGGGTAGCCTTTGTCTAAACCAGTGCCTACCCTGGGGGTTAGAACATGCCACTGAAGAACGAATGACTCTAAATGATAAAGGTTTGAAACACTCAGACTGAGAAACAAACGCTGTATCTCAATTTCTAGGAGGAATGACTGCTTTTACCCCCATCTTAAAAAAGAATAAGGAGAAAAATGAAGAAAATAAAAAGAGAGAAGGAGAAGAAAAGGGGGGGAAGGGGAAAATGGAGAAGGAGGAGGAAAAGGATGAAAAAGGAAAAGAGGAAAAAGGGCAAAAAGAAAAAAGAAAAAGGGTGAAAAGAAAGAAGGAAGAGGAGGAAAGAAGAAATAAAAAAAAATAAAGAAAAGGAAAAAAAAGGTAGAAAAAGCAAGGTGGGAAGTGCCCTGTCACGATCATAGTATTCAGAACCACAAGAGGACAGAGGTGCACTGAGAAATGACCCATGTTCCAAAGAGTGGTGAAAGTCTGAACATGCCGATAGCTTTCGATAAGAGACCTTTTCTAAGGGTTTCCTAGAACTCATGGGGTGTCCAAACAAATCATTTATAGGCATCTAATGCTTTCAAAAGGTTAGAGTCTTGGTGTTCTGATTCAGTCAGATGGGGCTAGGTACCTATAGTTAAAGTAGAGCATCATCCCTATTGGGAATCATACAGCATATGCCCGAGTCTCTCCTTTACCATCATTTAAACGAGCCTTTATCTTCCTACATTCAAGCAACCTAGTCTTTCGGAAGTTGAAAACAAAACGAGCTGCAAATACTCAGCAATCTACAAAATGTGCTCAAATTTTTATGTTTCAATACAGGTTAAGGAATCCATTTTGAAACATCGTCCAAATTATCAAACACTGGATAGAGACAGACAATATAACTCCACAAGTATCTTCCTTCTGCACACGCAAAGGAAAAACGATTAAAAAAACAAACAAACATGAAAACACAAACCTCAGGGGAGAAATACATGTGCTTAAACGCAGGTTTCTAGTGCCAACTATGTCTAAATTAGAGAGGGGAGACAGTGATGGACACTTGACTATTCCGGTGAAAAAGATATTATCGTGTAAGCCACAAAGCACTTATACTGCTGCTCTTCCAGATCTGCAAAGGCAGAAGCTGATCCCTAACCAGAGACTTGCAGGACACCTTCTGTTCATTAGCTTGCTTTTTGAGCTGATAATTTGAAAAATCAAAGTAGAAATCTTCTGTCTAAAGCTGCTATTAATACTTCGTAATACTAGATTTAACTTCAACCAAAATAAATACTATGATTTAATATGCTGAAAACAAACGTGAGTAATAAAAAAATTGTAAATTTGGCTATGTTGTAAATCACACACACACACACAAAAAGACCGTGTTGCATTTTATGTCAGTAAATCCCCTGCTGCAAAAGCAGTGCACGGGACTGTAAGGCTGGACTCACCTCCTGCTGTTTCTCATGCTCCATGAGCACCCTCAGCATGGTGCTTTGGAAGCCACCTTTGGGAGCCGTAATAATAACTATACTGCAGGAACCAAATGTGGTGGCATTTACAGCCCCTCGAGGAGACGCTTTTGTACTCTCCCTGATACAGACATAAAAGAACAGTTCCCTCGATAGAGCATCTTTGGGAAATCTTCAGTTCAGATGGTATTTCACATAACGAAAGGGAGTTTTCTGGGTTTTGAAAAGAAGAGGAAAGAAATTAGAAAGAAACTGGGTTAGATAGGAAGAAAAACTACGCTCCTTGTAATTTCACTTCTCACACCAGGGTTGCACACCTCCATCAGTCTGCATGCAAGAGTTTCGGTGGTTCATTTTCTCCCAGAGCCACTTGCATCTTGGCACCCACCTTCCTTCCAACGCAGGGCTCGGCTCGGCCTTCTCGCCCTTGACTAAAAAGGCTGTGATATCTTCTCTGCATATCCAGTGCACTTTTTTTTTTTTTAAAGCAAGACCACAGGAAAAATACAGCAACAATGGTTAACAATAGAATAAAATAGCAGAATATATTTCAAGAAAGGAAAAATTTCAGCTTTTCATAACAGACAGGGCATTTCTGCCAACTGCATGAATGCCTCCTTAGAATTATAGGACTTCTGACATCTCTGTGGAAAGGCTGGATAAAAAAAGGAGTTATTTACCTTCTTGCGTGTCAGTGAGAATAATAGTTTTTAATGCAATAACTGTTGCTCTCACTGATGGTCCATTTCCATAAGATTGTTTTATTGCACAAATGACAAAATGAAATTACATAGTACTGTATTTAAGAGCAAGACAAGCCATGTGGTTTCTAAAACCAGCACTTTTCGTTGTTGAAAGAATGACAGAATAGGTGACTCTTATGGGATGGTTTCAAAGGAAAAGAATTCCCAGTAAAGAATTTTCTTTTTTTTTAAAGATACTAAACAAAATACAAACAAATTTAAGACACAGAAAACACTTAAAAAATCAGTTCAAAGCACACTGGTAAATAAATAAATAAATAAAAATTCTTCTCTTCTATGAAAGTCATTCCAGGTTTGGAATTTTAAGAGGAGATCTTATTAAAATAGATCTGAAAATATCTCAAGTACTCCCACAGACTGCCACACAGCAGTACCCGTGCTGCCCAGAGCAGGATATTCTAGGCCCCAAATGGGAGACAAGGATGATGACTTTAGAAAAAGCATTGTGCAGTGTAATGGTGCCCTCACTCCTTAGCCTATATTATCATTCATTTCTTCTTCTAAATGTATATAATTACATTTTAAGATGTTCCTTATAAGAAGCTTAGTGTAATTGCTATGATCCTGCTTAATAACGCCTTGAGAAACAAAACAACACATCCAAATAAAATATCCCTCCTTAAAGTATAAGTCAAAGGCTATCCACATGCAAGACTGAAAAAATAATCAGATTTTGCATTCCATCCTTTCAACAATACAACTGCACTTTCAAATATGCTTTGTTGTTTTCTTTTAATTCACGAAAATTAATCTTATAGATGTAGATGCCAGATTTGCATTAATTAAAACTCCACTGTAGAAGCCAGGCTTAATTGCAATCAAATTTGCTTAATTATGCATGGCGAGAGATTCCCAAATGAGAAAGGTTTTAGTAAGGATTTTTGTTTTTTATACTGACAAAATAAATTGAAATTGTCATTTTTTGTGTTTTATGTAACACTTGTAAATAATTTGTGGAGCACCTTAAGTCTTCTATGTAAAGCAATGTTATTGCTTAAGTAATTATAACAATCTGCATTTTTCATTGTTAATTGTGGGTGTCAGCCTCATTAATTTTAATTTACAGCCTGTAATGAAATTAAGAAAATTTTGTGCTGATCTGTTGAAACTTGCCTTATAGAAAGTTACTTAATAAAACTGAAGTTCAGAAAAGTAAGGAATTTATTCGTGCATTGTCAAGACAAGTAACAAATGTTCATTTTCCTCACAAGTTTTGCTTCTAATTTTAAATCAATATCTAGTAAAGCAATTTGTGTCAGAAAGTTTGAGAAAGTTCAATCTGCAGATTTTTCACTTCAAAGAGTAATTACATAGAATGTAGACATAATATGTAGTTTTATTGCCAACAGATAATATGTCACTGCACTCAAAAAATTTGTTGTAACTCTGTTCTATTGTTCATACACTTTTATTCTGTCTGTACATTGCTTGATTAGCCAGACAACTTAAATCGCTGTGACGAACAGTTAAAAAGGCAAATATTAATAACTTTGGAAATCACAAAATAGCACATCATGAACTGTATCTGAAATGTGTAAACACAACTGTGTAAATCGAAGTAAGCACCTGAATATATTTCCTCAAAGCTAGAAGAAAAAGCACAAAATGAAACAAAACAAAAAGGGAGTTTTATGAGTTGAAAACGTAATGTCCTATAAGTTGCCGTTGTCAGACCCAGAGAAGGATGTGCTGCGCTGCAACTCTGATCTTTACAGCGCGTGTGGATATAAGCACTACTGCTGCTATGGCCGGACTTTGGCGAGACCCTTACAGACAAACTCTGCTCTGAGCATGAGGTGTCTTACAGAAGTCAACAGGACTGAAAATCACGTTTACTTCTTCTTGCACTAAGATGTATTACGTTTTTTAAATGTTACTTTTAGATTTGTTTATTACTGCACTTAATGATAACAGTTAGCCTTAGTTCAGTTAGATTGTCATCCGTGTGTTTAGCAGAGAGTTTTAGGTCTGAACCTAAGAGGACAAGAGGTTTAAACCATCCAGGAGAAAGTAAGAAACTCTCATTGTTCATAGAGGGCACCCAAAGTTGGTCAAATCTTGTTGCTGCTTGTTTTCAGGCAAAGCTCCACATTCAAGATATATAAAAAAGAATCCTAGCTCTGCAAACCCCATTAGTTTCCTGTGATCAGGAATTACTTTACAAAGCAAGTTCCACTCTCCTATTGAAAGAAATACTCTTCTGTCTCATAAAAATAGAATTTAAGAGCAAAACTTCCTCACCATTCATTTTAAAGTGTTAAAATAGATTTTTTTTTCTGACAAATATCACAGTTTAACTAATGAATAAGAGATTATAATGTAGTATAAATAACAATTTTTTATCTGATTCATCTAATACAGTTTCCATCTCCATTAACTATTTTTGAATGATGGAATTATAACTTTTTAAAGTTAACGTTTTGGAAATATGAAAACATATTAGAAATGTAATGAAGGGGTCGCACAAAATACAATAGATTTATGTAATATGAAATTAAGTCTGTAGAAAACTCAGAAAGAAAATTCCAGTGTGATAAAAGTTTCTAGGTAGTCCTGTAGCTGGTAGCTTCCAGTAAAACAATCTAACAAAACCCAAAAGTCAATTCTATAATTCTAAATTCTATAAAACTGCACGTTTTATTTCTGTATTATTTTACCTTTTTGATTGTATTTGGAAGATAAATTCTAAGTATAGGTTTGGTTTTTAAAAGTTCAAATACAATAGGGAAATATGGTTTCATTCTTTGTTGTCCAGCACCTAAAATTCTGTGGTCTCATTCACTTTCTTCCAAAATGCACTCACCTATTTCACTCAGTAAAAAAATATCTCACGGGACCATTCTTTCTTCCTTGAAAAAATGTTTTTTCTGTACAATTCTGAAACTTCCATAAACTGTAATGTTCTTAAAATTAAGCATAATAACATAGCCAAAAACCTCTGCTCACATTGTCTATGGCCCCTTTATTTAGAGGTTTTTTTTAATATACTCAGTATTCTGCTTTTCAAACCTCAGCCCTTCAAATTCCATCCTTCCCTTCCTCTGTTCTGCTGAGTTTGCATCATTGCCCCAGCCATGCAAGAAAACAGAAAGATATGGCTTAATTAGGCTGCAACTTTATTAATTTAATTTATCTAGGGACTATCCAGCAGCAATTTCTACAATACAGGTCATAAATTTTTCATTAATTATTTTCACTTGTAGGAGGGCTGCCATCAGCTTTCATTCCCTCTGGTAGCAGGTCCTCGGCCCTCCGTGGGTGATCCACCACCATCTTTAAATGATGGTTAGGAAGGACAGGTTCTCCTCTTGTCACACTAGACTTTGAGAGTCCTACTTCCAGTACTCACTTCCTTTTGAGAAGGCTCTTGGTTTTGTCCTTTTCTAACACTGATTTACCAAGGAAGCAGATCCGCTACGGTAGTTCAAATACCTGAGATGGATTTTACTTCCCTGGAGAGGCAGATGACAGGAGGACTAGGCCAGACAGTCTAAGTGGTAACCTCTCCACAGATTAACAAGGTCAGTTGGTTGACCTGAGCTCCATTGGCCTGCCAAGCTATTCACAGAGCATTTTTCCACCTGGTTGGTTGAGTCTCCAAATCTGTTAGAAACGCGATGCTTAAAAGAGAGAACTCTTTTTCCTAGGTAGTCTACTAAAATAAACAAGGATCCAGTTTTTGCGTTGTAGATACACCTCAGAACCTCCCCTTTGCTCTAATTTAATGTTCCCAGAGCTCTTTTTTTTTTTCATTTTTACTGGAAACTATCCACTGTAGATTTGCTTGTCTTGCTTTTTAATTGGTGTTGAGGCATTTATTGTTATGATTCTGAACACAATTGCACAATGCTTTGAATGAAAAAGCATTAGATGATACCATAAAATTTAATACAAAAAATGTGAACGAACAGAAAAGGCAATGGGCAAGCTGTGGGGAGAGGCTGTTATTTTGCTAGTATACAAAGACGTTTCTCAAATACTTAACTTATATAATAATTAAAAAGAAGTATAAACCCAATAATATTGTAATACATATAATATCATATATGATATAAATATCATAATATCCTCCTTCAGGCACTGCCTCAGCCTTCCACTTCTGCCATCCCCACACTGGCAGCGATTTTTCTTCAGGGCTCGGTCTCTCATGCTTTTTCTCCTTTGTGGCTTTCCACCCTGTCACTGTCCTTCCTTCTTTCTCCTCCACCCCTCTCTGTTTCCCTGAGCAAGACCAGTAGAGGTTCAGCCCCTCATTGCCAACCCAGCCAAACTCCATTTTGCCTGCCTGGCTGAGACAAATCACCTCAGCTCTGCACAGAGGGGCTGTATTTAATCTCTTACGAAACAGGTAATCTTTAATTTTTTCACGTACACCCGGATGCTTACCTAATATTGTTAGTGTTCTACTGAGGCATCCCTGTCAATAGCATGCATAGCAAATTATAAAAGAGTATTTTTGAAATCCTGGGTATAAGGTTCTCCTTAGATTTTGGCACGTACCAGTATGGGAAAAAAACTTTCTTTGTTAATAATTGTGACATTTTCGTCTAGCCTGTACAAACCAGCATAGCAGAGTACCAGTTTGTCCTGGACCTGTAAATAAACGTGTCAACAACTTTCTCAACAGTTTTTCTAGCATTTAAACATGTTTTACTGTTCTTTTTCTTTCTGTTCTCAAGGCAGGAGGACGTTAATGGCTGTGAAAAGTAAATGAATAACAGAAAATAAAAAGAATAGAAAAGAAAGAGGAAAAGAAAACGGAAGAGAAAGAAGAAAAATTAAAAACAAAGAAAAGATAAAGAAATAGAAGAACAAAACAAAATCTTGTTTGGAAAGGAAGGACTTTGGCATTCTTATTTAATTATCATTGGATACACAGGATAGAGTAGAGAGATCTATTTCAAAACTGTGACTTAATGACAAGTTGATGTGTAATACTTTGCCTGAAGACCCAGACAACATCGTTAAGAGAGAGACAAGTAAATTGTAGGTAAGAAATAAAAATAAATGTTTCCGCACCTCTGACATAACTGTAAAAGTTAAAAGGCTACTGATAAATTGGAGACAAATGGCTATTGTTCTGGCAAAATAAGGAATCTTAATTCATTTTTGGATAACAATATTGCCAGCTCTTGCAATTTTATTATTAGCCTTGTGATATTCGATGCTTTTCTTAAAGACCTAGCTCCTAGATTTATATTAATTAGGAAGCTATTAACTTTCATAAAAGATATCATGTTTCCAGTCCTGTTACTTAAGCGGAAAAAAAATTAGAGCATTTCCTAAAAGTGTGAAAGATAGAAGTCAAACAAGGAGAACCCCAAACAGGTTAGCAAAAAAACAAAAACAACCCAAGCCTACGAATTCTGGAAGTCTTACTCATGATTTCTGAATATTTGGCAACGCTATATTAACTATAATTAAGTTAGAGATTTATTAGGTAATAAAAACAGCAAAGCTGATAAGAAGCTCCTCCACTGAAAAAGCAGAACATGCTGAAAATCAGCCAAAAGAAGGTGAAATTCCCAAAGATTTCCATTAGCAATGGAAACTTACCTTTTTGTTGCTTTCCATCAAAAAAAATCTGACTAATTTTAAAAACTAGTTTTCAGAACCTGACTTGTTCCACTGGCAACACACTGAAACATAATTTTCACTTCTTAAGGATCCATGAATATTGTTGAATTCCTGTCCATCACCATTTTAATCTCCTCAGATTTTAGTGATTTGACACTGTTCAGGCAGCATAAAACCATCCTGCTGAGAAGATGACTTGAGTAGACAGCTCTAGTTATTTTTTTAGCTTAGTTTAACAGCTTTTAGGAAAACTGTGCAATTTAGGAATCGCACTCATATAGCAGCCAAAACCCCAATCATTTACCTTGATCTCAAACATTCTCTGATAAGAGACAATCATTGAAATAAGGTGCCATATAAACCAACTCTGCTTCTAGCTGGGTCTGTGACAACTGCTCCAGTACAATACTGGCTGGAGAAGCTGTACCAATTATTGGATGAACTTTGGCTTCTTGCCCCATGTAATTCCTGCATCCTGCTCTGGCCTCACACTGTAGGTATGATTTGAGACCTAGCACTTTTCCACAACTCCCGACTACCTGCAATGCCTTGTCTACACGTTCATGACTCTGTGGCAAGCCAAGAATACCTGCAGCTGCTTTGGATGACACCAAGTTCCTTCTCATATTCCAAGGAGAGACAATTTTTGGCACTTATGCTGGCCTTGCTCTTAATCCTGTGACACTCTGTCTCAGACTCCCTCCTTGATCCCTACATTCAGGAATAAAGAGAGAGGAAGGAGCCTGCATTTTCCATGTTCCCCCTCTGGAGATAGAACATTTTTTCAGAATCATTACATCCCTACCCATCGGTTTCTCATTGACCTACCTGCAAATATACCGTTTGGGTATTGCTGCTCAGTCCTAATTGCTGCTCTGGAGTTAGTCTTCCCTGAGATGAACAAAGCATCGTAAGCTCTCCTGTTTCTCCCTTTGATCAGTGTTTTCTTACCCAAGGCCCCGCAAGGGGAAAGGCTAAGGTGGCTGATCTAGAGTATTTTGCTCTCTCTCTCTCCCTCTCACAGGAGACAGAGCCTTAGCGCACAATGGAAACTTTGGAAGGGATCAAGTACTAAAATGGTGCCAGATGGAGAAGGTTTCCTGAGTCCTCCAAGCTCATTTTTAAAAAGCAAGATTTTCAGAATCATCCTTTTCATCTATTAGAAATATGAAACGTGTACGAAAATTAAATTTCTTGGTATTTATTACTAAAGAAGTGAGGATGATGAGTGCAGGAATTGGCTAAATTATCTAAGAAGTCATATATATTTCAGCGCTACTGAAGAAATAAGGTGATAAAGCTCTTCTTCCAAGCTATTTTATGAAAAAAATGCATTGGTTGTTTTGGAACTGAATCTTTTTTCACAGAAAGTTTTGGAGTGATCCTTCAAATTATCTGACTGACTGAAAAGCTTAATAACAAATGACAGTATATCCTTACCAATCACAGCACCTCCTGAGAACTGGGAAGTCATTAGCGTGTTTCTTATTTTTTTTATAAGTATTTGGGGGGTGTCTTGAGAATTACAGTTTGTTACAATGACTGAAAATCAAGTAGACAAAAAAATAGTGCAACATTTGGGGAATCATAATATATATGGCAAGGGAAAAACCAACAAGCTTTCTGTAACAGAAAATTGTGCCTCTCTAATGTGTTGGAAGGTTCTGAAAATATTAATAAGACAGTAGATGAACGTGACCCAGTGGACATAATTTACTTGGATTTCAAAAAGCTTTAGAAAAGGTCCCTCATAAAAGAATATTAAAGACAATAAATAACAATGAAGTAAGGGGCAAAGGCTTGTCATGGATTAAAAAGTGATTAAATGATAGGAAATAAATAGTTATAACCTCAAAGAAGAGATATATTAATAATGGAGTGTCTCAGGGGTCAGTACTACGATCAAGTTGTTTAATATACTTTTTTAATAATTTGGAATAAGTGGATTGCAAGGTGGCAGAGTTTGCTGATGACACTGTACTATTGAACAAGTAACCACTTGCATAACATCCTACTCACTATGGTAGTCTAAAAACCAACCTATACGGCTCTGAAAATCACCAACAGGAAACACAGTTGAATACCAGAAAAGAACTTTAGCAATGTGTGGGGAGGGAGGGAAGAGTTACAAATTTGTCCGTACGTCGACTGTTCAGCATTATCTCAAGATTCTCACAGTGAACTGTTACATTCTGGTAAACGTAAGGTAGGAAGTGGGACAGAGAAAAGTCTTCACTTGGTCTCCATCGTGAAATATTTGTAAGACATGTTTTTGGTACACTATCTTCGGTAAAATCAGAGGTTTTCTTGCATAGTTGGAACAAGCTGAAATCATACCTATAGCACTCAACAACCCCATGCTACTCCTACCAACAGAAACCATGTATTATTCCTTTCTCAATTTATGAATAGCTTTGAATGCTTATCAGCCATAGCATCATGGGCAGCCTCATGCAATAGCTTTTCCTTGCCAAATACCAGTAAAACACAAATACTTTGCAGAACTAAACATTCTGATTCAGATTTTCACTTTCATAACCTTCTGCTCGTCCCCATCAGTAAGGATCAAGCATCCCAAGTCTTAGCCCCCAGGTTTTCATATTCCCAGAAAACTGTGCTGTTCGACCCATCTGCGAGCTGACTGTTCTTGTAGTGGGATCTTCAAAAACGGTAGTCATGCTTTCAGACTCAGGAACAAATTCATGAGTAGCTGTAGCTTCCTATTAAAAAATGTGACTAACATAGGAGTTCTCAGTGCAAAGGACTAAAAAAATTACCTTCCTGTAGTAACATTTTTGTCTATTATAATTCTTCTTCCCCAAATACACAGAATCAGACCTTTTCAGTCTAACCATCTATTATGTGCCTCATGTCCCAGGATGAGTTAGTCTCTCAGAGGAAACCGTCTCGGAAAAAGAAAGGTTGAGATTCATCTCTAGTAAATGTGAAACGCATAACAGTCATTCTGGATACGTTTTATCCAAAGTTTGTACCACAGAAAAGGAAAAGTTATTTTCCACTGTCTGTCCCTAAAATGGGAAGAAGTAACAACAATCACCCCGAGAAAAACCTCTGGTCAAACCCAGTCCCAGCCCTTCATACAAACTCTATCCCTTCAGAACCCAGCTTGCTTTACTCCCAGGCACAGATATGAAGCTTTATCTGCAGCTTTACCTCTTACTGCTGCCCTTGCAGAAAAAAATGTCCTAATGTGAGGTGGCTGAAGGAACAGGAGGACATAATGTAAATGGACCAAAGAACCTGCTGCTGTTGAAGCAGCAGGCTTTTTTGAAAGGCCAGTGCAAGCATTTGGACTAACGCAGTTCTTAACTTATGCAATACAAAATAATGCTAAATAAGCCTCATCATTTAGGACGCTAACTGATTACGACCAAAGTTACAAAGTATTTGTTTTGTTCATGTTAAAACTGCGGAATTATCTGATTGTTTTGGGGGATATCCTGAAGTATTTGGCAGGGGCTTCATTTGTAAGCAGACCACTAACTTTGAAAGGCCAGACATTTAATCCATTATATAGTTCTCTATTATTGCAAATATCATGGGGGAAATTCAGTCCGTGCACAAGTTGATACAACTTGCAGCAACTTAGCTGGTAGTTATAGCCACTCAACAAGGGACCTGACTTTGGCTCACGTGTTTTACACATCTGATGAAATGTATAGTTTTAAATGCATTAAGTTTAATCAAGCAATTGATTTCTGAACTGGCAAAAAATAAATTAAGGGATCTTAATGTCAGTCTTTATTTTTATTTCTAATAAGACATTAGATAAAAATCTAGTTCATTGTCAGCTGGTCCAGAATTACAGTATGTTGCAGTATAATCACAAACAAATATTGTAATTACAAATACCAAGGGAAATTTAGGCTATCAGGCAAAATGAAAAAAGAATTTGACTGTGGAAAATTAAATTAATAAAACATTAAAGCACTAAAAAAGAAAGCTGCTGCCTATTATAACTAAACTGTTTGCATAGCTAAAATAAAGAAACAATTTCAGTGTTTGCGTTTAGGTAAAGGAGAGAAACAGTGCAGTTAAGGTTACAGTCTCCTATGCATTTCTGCTACATATTTGCACACTGAAATTAATTTAATCCCTAACATTTTTATTTAAAGTGATAAAATTAGGGGTTTATCTGCTTTACCTATAGTTTCTAAGAGACAACACAGGCATAGGTTACCTGTATAGCCATGGTATGCCATGTCACGGCATATGCTGGGAACTCTTTTTATGTAGAAGTCAATGGGAGCAGAATTAGTCCAATGCTAAAAGCTCATGAAAAATCTTTCCCAGGATGACTTTCTCAACATCAAATAGTAAGTATGTGGCAGAACTGGGATTGGAATTGCACTCAGATCATCTAAATCCCAGTTAAGTGCCTTAATCACATGACTTACTGGAGCTCTCCTAAATGAATTCATACATGTTCCCATCAGTTCTTCACCTGTAGACCCAAGAATTCTGGTCAAAAGCAATCTGAGTTGGCTGCAGTTATGAGTCGTCTCCCTGTCAGCTATCTTCTGCCAAACATACGCAAGAACTGACCCCCATCATTCCTAAAGGAGGGAAACAAATTCAAGTAGAATCCATCAGAACATAGAAATCAAGTTCCTCAAAAGCACACCAGTGCACCTAGCAGTACTTTTTTTCCTAGTAGTGTCTTATCAGTCAAATGCACAATTAATTTATGTGACTGTTTGCTTTCTTGCAAAAATGGAGTACAAAAGGACACAGAAATGCTAATTGCAATGCAAAATCATCTTTCTTAGAAGAAAAAGGCTCACATAAAGACAAAGCTTCAAGGACATTTTTTGTGAAAGTTTGAGAGCCACCTAGACCAGCTGTGACATCTGTACTAATTGAAAAAGCAAACGAGGCCACAAAGGACTGTTCTTTGACCATTTAATCAATTTTCCACTCAATGCATTGTTCATTCTTAGAGACTTTAATGCTAGAATTGATTTTAACAGCCATTACCGAAATACGTAAGTCAAAGGTCTCTCAACCTTTTTTAAGTTTGACCAATGGGAAAAAAAAGATTATGGGTATGGGAATAAATCAGTGACTATGATCCCAGTGCTTTACTAAAAAACACCGTGTGAATCACAGTCTACCCATGTAGTAGTGGTCACACAGGCTAACTAGAACACAACGTGAGAAATCACAAGATGGTGATCTCTGATAACATCTGGTCTGGACTCTGTAAAATTCTCTCTCAAACTTTCACTAATGTGTAGTTCATATAGCTCTCTTCCATACAGAGTCATACAGCTCAATTCAATACAGAAGGTGTTCAGTTGTCAAATGTTCATAAATACATTTAGAAATTCCGCATTTGACTCAAACAAGCAGAGGAGTCCAGAAGGATGAAGAATATGAAGATTAAAATGTTTAAGATTAAGATTGAGGCTCTTAAGATGCATTTAGGCATGGTTGGTGGATATATGCCCTGCAAAATAAAGGAAAAATGGAAATCTGTTCTTTACCTTGCAGTTCTACAATCATCCGTAGAAAGGGAAAAGTCTGAAAAAATAATGCTTAAATAATTTTTCTCTCATTTTTAGCAACTTCCCTTAAATAGAAAACCATAACTAACTAACCTACCATTTGCACAGTATTGTCCAGAGCTAAAATAGAGGTAGGAAAAGGAGATAAGCTGCAGTGAAAACACACCACATGAAAATGGATAAAAGTTAAAAAAACCAACCTGATCTTATTGTCCTGCTTCTAGATTTTGGGAAGTATTTGTTTTCAACTCCTATCTCACAGAATAAAAACCTCTGTGGAGGCGAAAAAAGTCCATAAGAAAATTCTTTTTCACGATACAAATACACAGTAAAAGGCAGCAATGGCTGTGGGATGCAACATGTTGGCAGTGACTTCTTTAACATCACTGTAACATCCGCGATTCCCTCATGTACTGCCTTCTCCTTCTTCTGTGTTCTGGGGCAATAAGAGTTTGGCCCTAATGAAACAGATTTACAGTATGACCTTTGCATACGTGCATGATATATTGTGATGACAGCCGCTCCACCGTGAAATATGATGCTATGATCTTTCAGTTGTTTCCCTGTGGAAGATGAGCCTTACATGATTAGATTGATAAGCATCAATGTATCAGAAATTGTGCCAAAACAGCAGCTACTGGCATGTCGTACTGTAGGAACTTTGAGGATATTGACATAGTTCTGGAAAAACAAGCTTAAGGACAAGCTGAGCCACAAAAATCAAATAACGTAATTGACAGATTATTTGATGCAGTTCCTGATTAAAACTTTCCTGCTTTGCTGAGATACACTGACTTACAAAAGACCTTTGACACTCCACTGTACAGTGTATGAATGCTTTAAGATTTTTCATCATTATCGTGCATGCCCGAAATTTGTTTAGGCTGTCAGGTGTTTGTCATGGAGTCTTCAATATTGTTATGGTAGAAAAGGGCATCCATCTAGACACATTAAACACAGTGTCTGTTCCTTAAGGAGATTACCTGTATCTGTGATATGTTGCACTATCGACACCCACGCAACACCCAATTTAGCAATCTGCATTTATCTGGAGATTTGCATGCACCATAAAGCAGAGCTTTAATTTTGTTTTTCTTTTCAACGGGGAAACAAGGGTGGCGGGAAAAGGGTGCCGCTTTTTGCCATCCATATTCAGTGACACTGTTGAGTGGTATTCATTCATCCGAACGTTCATGTTTGGTTTTAATCTTCTTGTTTTCCTTTATAAAGGTCAAAGCCAGGATGGGCCTCTTTGGTGTAGCTGCTGTGCAGAAGTAGGTAAAATACCATTCCCCCCAAAAGCTTTAAGTAGTCAAAATATAACTGGTGGGTGAGACAAGCAGGGACGTTAAGGTAAATTGAGAAAGATGAGTCAAGAGATAGAACAGAATGTGTACTTACAGAGTACCATGACTTCTTCTCGCATACCTTAGCGCTTACAAAATTTACCTTTCAGCTCCATCCTGATAACAGTCTAAGTTAAAGTTTCTGCATTACTTACACACTTCGGGTGTATGCCAGGTCTTTATGTGGTCTTAGAGTACCAGATAGTGTAAACATCTATACTAATTTTGAATGCTGTAGATGGTATAATACGAATGAACTCTGTCTTATTTTGCACATAACATAGTTCTCTGCATTCTTACAACATCTCATGTAATGCAATCTATAAATAAAGCACAGTGTTGCTGTCTTGCTTGAACTTCTCGGTGACATGTATAGCAGTAAACTGAAAAAAAGCCAGGGTGCAGGCCAGAGCACAGACACAAGATGATGTATATTGTTCACTTGTTAGCTAAGTGCACATCAGGGTTTCAGACTATGGCAAGTAGCAGTTTTTCATACTGTGCCTGTGTATATCCTTGAGATTATTACGGGCCACGGAGTATTTCAGCAGGTTCTTTGGAGGTGTCCAGTCCGTTCTGGAATGTAAAAGAGTTTTGCTGTATAGATATGGATTGTGCCATGCAATTTTTTTTTTTTTATTAATACAGATACAGCTGAAATGTTGTGATGTAATGTTCCTCCTGCCTCAAATACAATTTTGTAGAACAGATGGTTCAGAAAACAATGATCAAACAAATGGAAAACATCTCAAGGAATATTAAAATTATTTGTATTGAGTAGCTTAAAATGGAGACACAAATCGTTGTTCAAAGAAGCTGCCAAATATTGACAAGAAAATACACCTAAACCTGCAGGCACTGAAAAGTCTAAAAAGATCTTCTGTTTTCCTATTTGTAGTGCATGTCTTGAGGTCCTCCTTTATGTCTAGCGAGCAATTGCTTCTAGTTTAAATTGAGAAACTTGTAAGATAGTGCAGCAGGCATAGTTCTTAAATTCCATGGCAAAAGCTGAGTATGCTTTTGGAATAAACTTCATTTTATCTTGAAAGACTTCACCATAAAACAAACTTATATGTTAACTTATAACTTATAACTTATTAAATATATATGTTAACTTATAACTCGGGAGTGTGGACAAACCTAGGTACACACAACACCAACACCCACTTCCATGGCTGCTATTTTAAGTATTAATTCTTTCTAATATTCAGTCAATGCTACTAAGTGAATGATACACTCACACTTTGAGAGGGGAAAAAAATACAAACAGACAAAAAGGCAAGTTAAGATTATTAATCATAGGAAAACAATTTTTGAGAAGCTACTGGAAAGGAACTTGGCCTTTCAGGCTGGATTCTTACAATTATGATGACAGTCCCTGAATCATTTGAATCAGCCTTTCATTTTCTTAAGTATCTTGCTAACCTGTGGATTTTTCAACAACTCTAGATAACAAAACATACTACAAATTATGGGGGTTTGATACATTTCTGCAATCCAGGTTATCATTAAATAGAGTTATCTAATTATCTGGTTTTGTGTCATTTAAATTCTTTCAAATAGCAGTCATCTAAGTAGTATCAGTTAACTCTGGTATGCATCTGATATATTTTAGAGATCATAATGCTTTCTTTGCTTGTTTTTACATAAGGAGCAGGATTTTGGGGGGAGAAAAAGGATTTAAACTGTTTCAATTGTGCTATTTTTACAACTACGATCTTGTTAAAGGCTCTAGGCAAATTGATTAGCTCTGAAAAGCTGCCATCCATCTGCAAAGTGAGGAAAGATCTGTAAATAAAGCTGCAGATAAGTCTGCTGAAAAGAATATTTCACTCTTGCTGGTTGCTGAAATACCTCATCAGAAAACAAGTGTTCACCTACACCTGAGGAAGCGTGTTGTCTGCTAGCAGTAACGCAGAGCAGTGTCAGCATCCTGGAAAAAAAATATCATTCCACTGTTCTTTTCATCTGGTGAGGTAAAAAACAAGGTTTATTAGGAAGATGCAGAATAGTCAGTGGTACACTGTTATGTTGGTCTGACTTAAAAAGAAAATAAAAAGAAAAAAAGGGGGGGGGAAGGAAAAGAAGAAAAAAAAGGAATTAAACTAAACTTAAAAGAAGAAACAATAGTTGCTACATAAAATGGGCACTGCTACCCCCCTGGCCTCCAAATGCAGTTCTTTAGGTCCAGTGGAGCTCTCGGTCTAGTTCTGAGCATTCAGGTACTACTGGAACAGCCATAGGAAACAAAACATTCTTCCTGCTTTTACTTCTTATTTTTACTCATAGTTTTTACAGTCTATTTAATTTTGTATCGGTATTTAAGAGTGAATTAGTTTCAGGATGCAATTTTTAATAAAGCATTGTATAAAATGATGCACTGGCCAATTCAATATCCATTAAAATTTAGAATTAATTATATGTTAATGCTCTATTTCGGTTGGAGGTATTGCACGTGCCATTTGTACAAAAGGCCAGTTCCTGTTCCACACAACTTTCATGCTGAAATATCTTGACTGACGACCATGGAGTCACTCCTTACTTGCAAGGTGCCTGGATAAAGAAACAGAACCCTCACGTAAACCAAAGGGACCCAGGCACATGCCAGCTGACAAAAATTTAGTGAAAATACCAGGTAGCTTTTAATTTTTTTTCTCCCTTTGATTTTGCTTTTAAAAAAAAATCTTTCTTAAAAACCTGAAGAGATCTGAATGAGAGAAAGTTTAAGAAGGAAAAGGTTCCCATCTACTCTAACAGGGTGTATGAAGGAGGTCACTGAGGCAAGGATAATGGAAAGATAAAAAAAAAAAAGAATGTGGGCAGGGAGACTTGGGTTAACGAAGTCAGAAGAAACGAAGAGGAAATGACCATAATAAGGCAGAGATATGCAGAGTCTTGAAAGGACAAGTCAGATGCTGTGCAACAAATCCAAGACTTCCACATTAGAGCAAGCAATCAGAATAGGGTTGGTAATGTGCATTTTATCTTAATGTCAGAGATAATTTTTTCCATCCTTTGAGCTTGCCTCAAGCTTTTTTAATGAGCTTTGCTAATTTATCAAAAAAAGGCTATTTGGATAATAAACATGAATATTAAAACAAAAAGAAGTATGGTTTATGGAAGTTCATTGCCCAAATGTCTAAGCCCTCTATTGTGAAGCAAAAGTATTCATCTGCTCTTTCAATTGCTTGGTTAAAATGCTAAATTATTCCTGGTGCTTTGTAGCAGATCAGTTAACATTACTTTTAGTTTTATTCAGACAGCATGTTCTAGTTCTTCTTTGTATACGAGGCACTGGCAGCTTGACCTTCCTGTTTATTCCTTTATAAGACCATTATCTTCAAAGTTCTGCAGCAGACAATTCACAATTTTCAAATGTTAATGTTAAAAGACCTAGATTTCTGACTGATGTCAAGCTTTATTTACACGTTTGGAAAAGCAAAAAATGTTCTTATCACACTTTGAATGAATAAGCTCTAGATAAATTGTGAAATACAGCTTGAAATGTTTCTTATCACATTTTTGAGAAAAACAAGATCACAGCAGATGCTCTAGGGAATAGAATCTAGGTAAAATATAAGTTGGGAATCCATTCTGCGAGAGCCAAATGTCAAGTACATTTTAATTCTTTTCTTAACGCAAAGCTATTTGAAGGCAGGATTAAAAAAAAAGGAGTTCCATTGAAAGGCTCCTAAAAAGCAGTTCCTCTTTGTAAGAGTTCACATCCCAGCTTCACACACAGCACTCGTGGTGCTAACCAGACTGAGCAAATAATTAGTGAAAAATAGTTCAGCTGATGAATTCAGCCTTATATGTGCCTGTAATAGACACGATTATTTCAAACATGCACCAAATTACTGAATAGCTTCCATCTGTGATTTTTTTAATCAAAACCAACTTCCTCTGAGTTTTCATTGCTCATATCTCTGCGGTTGTGATGGGTCAGACAAACCATGTAGTGGTGTTTCTGTCCCTTCATTGATCAATGTGGGAGATGGCTCGAGGGCAAAATACTAGCCTAGGGTAGGAAAAGTGGGTTTTCCATGTGTCTCTGCACACATGGGTTTGGCGTTCACCTGTGATGGCAAGGAGTTGTGCCCTCATGCCTGCAACCAACCACTGCTTCTGGTGACAGCGGTAGAGGAGTCACCTTCGGCTCCGACCAGGCAGGAGGAACTAAGGCAAACTCTGAATTCTGAACTCCGACAAAGAAACAGTTATATCCATTTGTACTCCATTAAAACCTCTGTGGTTTGTGTATGTTACTCTGTTTCTGTGTTTAATGCAAGTAATTTGACAGTGGAATGCTCCATAAATGTAAGAACCTGGTCGGCATATCTAGGGACCAAAACTATATTGATTTATTTGTGCTTCAAACTAAAAGCTAAAGAGGTAGATGCTGACTTTTAAAAATTATATTCAGTGCAGAGCTGATAACATGACCCTTATTTACCACACCATATATTCAGCTTTAATTTTTTGTTGTTTATCCTTTTTCTCTGCAAGCTGCAGCACTTGCACTGAATATAACAGTGAAATAGTGGATAGACAGGCAGTGTTATTCAGTTTTGCTGGCTGTTCTAAGTGATGAAACTATAATTCACTGGGTGATAGATAACAGAAGGTAATTTTATGGTTACTAAGAATGAGTTTGCATTTGTTGGGATAGTTACTATATAAATTTATAGATCTATTTTGTATGTACCGCATTTTAAATTTTAGTGGCAGCACAAGGAACGGTATGAGAGTAACACAAGTAGTACTGTCATGAACTCCTAGTTTAGCAGCCACTTGTAAAGGTATACTGTAATTCAACATGAAATAGCTTCAGAATGTTCTCACAATCTTGTTATAAATCATGGTCTTTGGAAGGGAAGGTGTTATTAAGTTTGTTTTTTTATTTTCTCTTGCCCTTCCTCCATCATCTTATCTAGGGAAAGTGTTGAAAGGTAGGAAAGGCAATTCTGTACAGGAGGTCCTTTTAAGTGCTGGATTTAAGTGCTCTTTCAGGATTTAGCTCTTTTCTAAGCTTAACTGACAGGTCACTTTGCCCCTTGTTATCTGGGCAGATAGACCCTGGGACCCTACAAAGACAATGAGATTAATTGTTGGGCAGGCGGTAGGATACTACAGCCTCAGATCACAAAATTCAGACAAGCCTCAACACCTGTCAAGCCATTATGACATTTACATTCAATAAATATAATGTCTCCAGAGAACCAGAACTGTTTTTGTTTAAAGATGGAGATTGGGCCCCAGGGAAGCCATTTTGTTGAACATGCCATTCTGTGGTGAAGAAATACCAGCTTTTGTCAAAGATTTAATTGTTGGAAGACCCATTAAGATTTCAGTTCAGGTTACAAATCTGAAGGAAGCCTAGACTGACAGAGGGGTGCTTGATTTGATGATCATGGAAGCAGAAGAGGAATGGAGGTGGTAGATGTGCTAAATTTGCATTTAAAAAGCTCACCTAGGAACTTAGCAATTAGACTTTTAAATATAAAAATTTAACTTTGGCGCATCCCAGAAGTATTCAGAAGTAGTGAATTATGTAATGGCCGAACCAAGGACATTCCTTGAAAGTTAGCTTGTCTGCAAAGTACTTTAACAGAAAGTGTCAGAATTCTGAGGAAACGCAGCTATGAACTTCAGGACTTCAAACAGGAGTTTTAGTACATTTATAAGATTAAAATGGACATCGTTCAGAAATTATTTTTCCTAAATTATAGTTGAGGTTATTTCTTCCACCGTGTTCTTAAAGAAAATGCTTCTACTCTGTAAGAGTTTACCCACAAACAAGAATATATCTGGAAAAGACAGAAAAGTTAGGGAAAAAATAGGGTGCTGCCCAAGAGGTAAGTTATTCCAAATCCTCCTTTACCAAAACAAACTGAAATGAAGGCTTGGTCTTGCGTAACTTACCTTGTGCGGATATAACTTGGGACTTTCACAGAGGAAACCCAAGATGATTCAAGACAACCTTATATGGCTATTAATAATACTGGTCATCAAAACTCTCGATGAGCACCTATAGACCAGATAATAATGCAGAAGATGTACAGTAAAACATGTTTTAATGCCTCAGAAACAGCATGAACGAGGAGCTGGATGCAACACTGCTTTTTGGTTCCTCATAAAGATCAGTTGCTTTTCTCCTGAAAGCAACGGGAAGGTATTCTGCATTTGTATTCTAATTGTAAAAGCAAAGAAAGCCAAGTTACCAAACTATTTGCCCAGACTATTTGAAACATATAGGGCAGAAGCAGAACCCGCTGTTGAGCGCGGGTGGTTTTTTGGGTGCCTGTATCTCCCAGGTTGTGTTACCATAGCTTTACTGCATTCTATATGAAAGCAGAGGGTAAGTAACCAGGGGGTGAAAAGTCACTTTGGGACCTGCTTGCAGGAGCACACAGTGATGCAAAAACCAAAGAGAAGCAAAGTCAGTACTGATCTGGATCCTCTGAAGGCCCACGCTCCCAACACCCACAGCTGAGTCACAGGAGGATCGTTAGTGAGACCTGCTGCCTTGCTGGTGTGGGGAGATCCACAGGTAACGGGAAGATCCAGAGGCAGCTCCTTCCTCTGAGAAAGATTTCACGCTCTGCTTCACTTCAGCACTTAATCAACTGCAAAAGCAGTTTATTGCTGTGTATACTCCAGTGCCAGAAACATTATTGCCTAATTAAATTGTTTCATTGTTTTGCTATATCAAGCAACATGTCTCTTTAACTCCCTGTTTTATTTAGGAGTGAGTTTGCTTTAACGTCATCAGAATGGGATATTAAATTGAAGGGGTGGCTGTTTAAACTCAAGTTCAAATCAATAATACAGGTAGCCTTTCACTGCCAAATTCTAACTTAGTGCTTTTCACTTTGCTGCAGTCCTCCGTTTAAGCACCATTGACAGCCTCTTCTTCTGCATTCTCACATGATTTATGACTATTCCTGTTGGTGGGACATACGTTTCAAGGCCTTTTCACTGTTTAAGCTACCTAAAATCAGTGGAATTTCCTTCTTCTGCAGTTCTTTGGTTACGCTGCCATGCTTAGTTTCATTATGTCATCAGGGCAAACCCCAGTATTTTTATGATGAGTTACTTGATCGCAGGTGTCAAAAAAGGGCAAATATTTAGCCTGGCCCTCACAAAAACTTAAATTCTAAATACACAGCCTGAAGCCCCTCTAAATAGAAAATTGATTACAAATACCCCAGATTAGACTTTGTGCTCATCTTTTATTAGTTTTAAGAGCTTTAAATGGATGATACTTAAGTGTTGAAAGGCCCTCAAGGTTATTCCAAATATTCTGAGGTTGTTCAAGCCATAATGTTCTCATTCCTGCAACTATAAATCATTAGCTATGTTACATGAGTGCTAATTTTTTTATTTAATTTTCATAATGAAAATTTCTGTATAAATAACATTATCAAAAAGCTTCCCATCCCAGTATAAATAATTATTAGCTATTTAAAGGGAAGAGAAATAGAACTTTGCCACCCGATGACTCCTAAAAATTATTGTAATTCCCTTGTTCGTAGTTGAAAAGTTTATTGTGCCTGGTAAAATTTGGGGTTACTTAGATAAAAGGAAAGGCGGAAGTACATAAAAGTTGTTTGTCTAGAGCTTTTTTTAGGAAAACTATTTCAGCGAGAGAATGCATGTTAAGAGTAGACTGATTCAAACTCTGGCCTTGAGCTGAAGTGTGGTGTATTACAAGAAAAGACAACTTCTTTAACTTCCATCTGTAAACTCATAACCTGAGGAATTCAGGATCCCTGTGCCTTCGAGTGCCAGAAATGCAGAGGAGTAGCCCTGAGCTCAGCATCACCCAGGTTGGTGGGTATGCCATGTGTCACACTGGTCACCCCTTCCCTGCCACACAGACATCTACAGCAATGCTGCTTGTTCAGCAGTAACAGGGGTAAAATGTTTACCCTGCATAGTGGAGGGCATCTTCAGTAAGCGCAAGCAGAGGACCCCTTTGGGTGTGCAGACATTTGTATTATACCCATACTTAAATTTGCTTATCGTATCTTCATATTGACTGATGAAAGTTAACTGATAAAATTTTGCATTCTGCTCATAACCCTTGTAAAAATTAATTGCTTCCCATGACCTCGTCACTGACTGTTCACTTCTCCCCCATTAAAGAAATAAAAGATATGCTTTACTGTAATTTCATTCAAACACTCTGTTTAATTTGTTCTCCATTTATCCCATAATGATAATCCACCTACCCTATTTTCTAGAATGTAAGAGCTGCTGCTTGGAGATAGGCCATTTACTTTCCAAATGCACAGAAGTTATAAAATTAACCTCCCATCTAAATTCTCCATGTTCTTTTTCAAGGTGGTTTAGGGCCTTGTCCTCCCAGAAATAGGAGCAAGGTGCAAAATTCTCATGAGAATCCCAGCTGCATCTGAATCGGTATAGGTGCTGTAAGACAACCTTTACAAACATTAAACCAATGTTAAAAAGGGGAATGTAAAGCCAACAGAAAATAAAACAGTTTCAATCACAGTTAGTGTTGTTTCCCCCCCCCCATTTTTTATGCCAAACAATGATTACAGGACAGATCTTATAGATGTTGGTCAGTCAAAGTAATCTATTGACTTAGATTTGATAACCAAATTATTAACATACATCAATCATCATCTTTTTATAAACCAGAAATGGTGTGTTCAAATCGATGTTGACAAAACAGAGAGAAGGTGTGCAAAAATAATCTAAGGAGTAGCAAGTAGTGAAAAGTTCCATCTCTTTCTGTTTATCAAATACAGTGCTAAGAGAGGATCACAGCCTAAAATAAATTGCTTCTAAAACAAGAATTGCTTAGCAGTGCCCCTTCAGTCTGGTAGTCAAACATTCAATGGCTAGAAGTTAAAAACAGAAATTTTGACATGAAATTTCTATCTCCGTGTAAGAATTTCTGAGTAAATTTCCATGGTAAGGGCAGTTAATAGTTCACCAATGGTTTGAATGGATTTTTCTTTAATGGCATTATTGAATCTTGAGTCAGAGTCAGCTTAGGGGCAGGGAGAGGAGAGGAGAGGAGAGGAGAGGAGAGGAGAGGAGAGGAGAGGAGAGGAGAGGAGAGGAGAGGAGAGGAGAGGAGAGGAGAGGAGAGGAGAGGAGAGGAGAGGAGAGGAGAGGAGAGGAGAGGAGAGGAGAGGAGAGGAGAGGAGAGGAGAGGAGAGGAGAGGAGAGGAGAGGAGAGGAGAGGAGAGGAGAGGAGAGGAGAGACCTGAGGATAATGCCATGGTCTTTATCAGACATCAGAGAAGGTTATCACAATGGTCCCACTGGATTTTCAAGGCAGGAGGAAGCTGTAGTTAGATACATTGTGATAAAGTAAAAAAAATGTGCTAAAAATGCATAATTAGTTTTTGTGCTTTTTGAAATGGTTTTGACAGAGGACTTAATCTTTACAGAAAATATAAGCTCATCTAAAAATGGGACCTAATCACACAGTTTAGCTGTGTACTAGATGGGCTAAGCCACACCTACTTCAATTGAAAAATAAAAGGAAAAAATGTTTAAAAAGCACATTGAATGAAAAATGTAGAATCATTGCCTTATGACTGAAAAAGACTCCCAAGTCTCTATTTCTTGTATTTCAGAACTTCTATTTGTAAGGAAGGAAAATAACCTTTACTGTATTGTTGGAATAAAAGGAACTAGATGATTCATCTCTGTGAATCTGCTTGTTGAATTTGATGGATCATTCTTAAAAGCGACGTTGCTAATCTTCAGGTTTTCTTTTTTAGGTTATTCACAGATCAGTGGGTTTTCCGGCTAATACAGGTCCTGATGCTCTTCTGTCTTCACACATGGTATTCATCATATCTTGACAAGAAAAGACCTTCAGTCTACAAATAACCTTCACTGAAGTAAGACATGTAAGTGGGTTTCTATATGAAAGATAGATTTTATGGCTGAATAAAAACCAACGGTAGTTTAAAAGTGTCATTGCATGGCCTTATTTGAAGATTTTTCCTCAAAAGAACATTTAGTGTTTATTGTTAAAATAACTAATAGACAAAAAAAAAAGGATTAAATTATTTTATCATTAACCACAAATTCAACAGGAAAGGAAGATCAGTTGAGTATTTTATCATTCTGAAATGTGCAGCCTTTAAAATATTTAAGTATCCACATTAGTTCTTGTCAAACTAGCACAAAGCAGTGCATAATATGACCTATGTGTAAGAGCAGAACAAGATAAGGGGATTTGGTAAGGGTGAAATATTCACAATATGGTTACTTCGTGCAACAGTTAATAATTTTGTTTCCTAATACTACTACTACTATTACTACTGCTGCTGCTACTACTACTGCTACTACTACTATTATTATTGTTATTATTATTAAAAAAATCCCGAACAAGGTGACAAAAATAAAAACTCTTTCTTTATTAGGCAATTCAGGATCGATACTACTAAAAAATAATGAACCCTTGTTGGTGACAGCAGAAAGCAGATTAAATTTCATTGTCCCATACTACAGAATCAATTTAGCTTTGTATCGCAAGGATTGGTCAAATTTTACTATTTGCCACATCACCGTAACCTTAGTGAAATCAACAGATCTCTCTTACCGCAGACTAGAACTGACTCTTCCTGAAGTGACTTACTGATTTCACAGGGTTTATATGGAAAGACTTTGTCTCTCTTCAAAGAGAACACTGGAAAAAAATAATTTAAAAATACATCCCTTAGAAATAGAACTAATGAAATTTAATTTCTAACGTCTCTCACATACCAGTCCTGTAAGGTGTACCAAAGAATGTTTTGTTAGTTTTATCCTCACTACGAAAATTTTCTGCATTTCCTGATGAGGAATGCTAATAAGGACCCTCTTCTTCGAAAGCCACTCATTTCATGGAACGTGTAAAAGCTTAATATCGTCATAACATCCATTCCTAACAAGTCAGCTGGAAAGTGGTCACCGGTTTCCAAGAACATGTTGCTGGGTGGGAGAAAAGGCATTGATCCATAAGGAGACTTGGAAAATCTCCGCTCTAAGCGAATAGCTAGGAACTCCACTTTAAGTAGCACACCTAAGCTGTGATCATACCAGAATGTAATATTTTCATTTTCATGCTGAGTTAATAACAAAATAAAAATTATACTAATAACAATAAAAATGTCAGGACATACACCTTCAAGAGCTAAATGCAATTTTAACATTTAATTGACTAAGTTGCAGTGCAGGAAGATAACACAGTGAAATAAAACATTACAAAACTAGGATCATATAGTTTGATCATTCTCACAAACAATTTCATATTGTTGTCTTTGTCTAAAATATCTGAAAAAAATAACTACTGTGTTATAGCAAGACAGTTACTAAGAATGAGCAGCAAATATCTATCTCTAGAGGCTCAAGATATAACTGCAGTTCTAATTGGGATCAAAGCATTGCAGAAGCACTTATAAACATGATGCATTCAGAAGGTACTACGTAGTCCAACAGAATTACTGCTTTTGATTTTGTCTGTTTTCTTTTTTTGTTGTTGTTGTTTAAGTTATTGGATTTAAATATTATCTTATATGTTTGCAGCTATTTGATTTGAAAAATTACATTTTCTATACCCCCAAATATAACGTCCTGTCAGAGGACTGGTAAATACAAAACATCACAACCTCTCTAGCTAAAGCAGAAAGTGGTTTAAAAACATTTTAAGATCTTGCTGTGGAAACAACTGAAAATATTTAATAAATACATACGTAGGTATGTTCTTAAGCAAAAGTATCATGTAGTAGTTTACTCTGCTTGACAAGAGAAGGACCTCATGGACTTCAAAATTTGGATCCCATTACAAAATTAAACCTTTCTCAGGAAATCTCCATCTCAATTTTCAGTGCAAAGGTAATTACTTACTGACGGCTCTTTGAAATGCCAAAAGAGCAAAACGCTATGCTCCCCATCTTCAGCAAACTCAAGTGGAGCTCAGTAGTGAGTATTAGTAGTATCAGAGACTTAGAACATTATTGATTTATTTCTTCACTATATCTTTTAATTTAAATTGAATTCACAACAAATCAGAACAATAATAAGACCCCGAATTAAATTTGATAGTAGTATGCTGCGACTTCAGCTCAAAATGATTTTCTCATCAAAAAAACAACCAAAACATAATCATTTATTGCACTGGAGCACAAGCCCACCACATGCTATTACAGTAAAAGCTAGGCATTATTTCCATCTGGCTTTGCGCACACAGGATGTTGTATAAACTACCAGAAGAGCTCTATTTCATTGTAATTAAAATTTAGTGTTACACTTAAGCAATAAGGCAACTCCAGGAGATGTGATTATCATGAGATAATGACCTTGGGGTGTTACAAGGCAAGGAAGCAACCAAATGCCTCCAATCCTCCAGGGGGTATGATTATTTCAGAATAACCACACCCCCTGAGGTTGTGTGATTAGTGTCAGAGACAAAGTCTGTACGGAGAATACAAATATGATTTTGTAGGGAAATGTTGGGGGGCTGGTCTAGGTAAAGTTGGTAATGAGGAGTGCTGAAACAGCAGTTTCGGATGAGTTGTGTTGTTCACGTGCTAATTCTAAAATGTCTTTAAGAACTCTCTGGACACATATAGAGCTGACAGTGATGTCATACCTGTATAAGTAATCCTCCATAAATGCACAGATCTAATCTTTTCCTCCTATTTTCATTTCATAATTTCCATTTCATAATAGCAATAAACCATGGTAAGCAATGCATTTCTAGGGGATTATTCCACTTCTCAGGTGGCTGAAGTCACTCAACCTTTAGCCTCGTATCTTTCAAGACATCTGAGAAGCGTAATAATTCCCCAGAAATGCACTGCCTGTCATGTCTTATTGCTTAATTACTTTGTACTTACCAAGTAGTTGCTCTTTAAATGAATGCAGAAGCACAGTATGTTTTACAATTATGGTGTATATAGGAGCAGTATAACACTGTTATGGCAAAACATAAAATAAGTAATTGTTCCAGCAGAAGTACAAACTAAAGCTGCAGCACAAACTATGGTACACACTACGTTGGGTGTAGAACACTTTATTATTCTGGTAAGTGTCTGGTATATGGTTAAGTAATGGGACATGTTCAGCTTTAATAAGGATGCAAAACAAGGACCAGAATGAAAAGATACAACGGATAACGCAAAAGTAAGCTCTAATTATAGACTTTATACTCCTCTTGCTATTGATAGCTTTGGGAATATCTTAGCTTTTCTGAAACTAGTGAAATCACATTAGTAGTGACTCTAGTAATGAAAAAATGAGTCAAATGGTGAGGTGTATCAGCAACTGTGGGGAGAGGTCACATATTGCTATTGATCTTCCAGAAAAGAAAGTGCCCCAAAATGGGGCAGGGAGAATAAAAAGCAGTTTATGCTTGCACTAAAAGGAAATCCTGTTTGATTTTTTTATGAAACCCTTAAAACTAAGATGTTATTCACAGATGTGAGCAACAGGAAGGGATGTGGAATTGAAAAACTCCCTTTGCACAATTCCTATGAGAACTATTGTTGAAACCATCACAGCTAGTTGCTGTAAGATCTCACTTCAGTTTCTTAGTGGAGTGGTTTCCATCCTTCCTCTTCTACGGCTAAAACAGGGTCAACAGGGTCCTCTGGAAGTAAGCATTAATCTCAACTGGTGAAAAAAAAGAAGCCAAGAGAGGGCTGCTCAGACTTCAAAGGCTAGATTTTACGTGCCTGACTATATAAATAAGTTCACAATCTACTTCTGAGCTACAGAAGCTCAGAAATGAAAAACGAAAAAATATTGGGAGCATGGATAGGGGTATCATGAGTTCATTATATGTTGAAAAACATCTACTTATGACAGAAAGCACCTTCCCCTCCTGGTGCTGCTAAAAATAATGTCCATCTTTTTACAGCAGGAAACATATGAACCCATATAACAAAATCTTCACAGGTCGGTCTAATGAGTTCAGAGCCCTACTTGTCTAGGAGGAGCCACACACAAAGATTAAGCCGGCCCAGAAATTCTGTTGCAGTATATAGCACAGCAATTCAAAACCCAGGAAATCACTTGACTGCCAGCTGAACCTACTTGCAAAAGTTTTATTCAAGGATACTAAGCTCAAAGACAGCCTTAGCTGTCTGGAAATACAAAAAAAAAAAGATAAATTTAGCAGCGTAACAAAATAATATTTATTCAAAAACTATTTCTGTCTGTGTTGTCCACACCATGTAAATAAACTGCTATGGAGAACAGATATGATTTCCAATACTGATTGTCTCAGTTAAAAGTGTTTCTTTATGCTGATGTAGTGTATTTCAATAAAAAAACTATAATGCTTCATTAAAGGAAAAATATCTGAAATTGAGTTTTACTTTACACTTAACAAATATCTCTCTTACATTCCCTCCTTTTGATTTGCTGGCAAAATTGGTGCTTGGACCTGCTCTGAGAGAAGTCCCTCCCCTCCAGAGAAGGAGTGCCACCCAAGGCAGCACCGCAAAAGCAACCAACTGACAGACTTATGACAGACATATAGATATAAATACAGTATCTCAACGTTTCAGAGCAATTTTTCTTCATATGATATATAAAGAAGCAAATCCCTTTTGGAGAAACAAGGCTGAATTTGGCTGAAATGAAATCCAAAGCCCCTTCATTACCCTGATAATAGGTTACTCAAGGAAATCATAATATATAACACACAGCATCTATGAATCTATAGTATGTAACTATGAACCTGAACAAAAATTGACTTGAAATTTTCCACCAAAATTCGTAATATAGCACTATCTCTGTCCATTGCAGCATGAAGATTAATTCGTGTTCTAACAAGCTCCTTCACTTTCTGCATCCACTTGATGCTAGGAACTCATCTGTTAATGCTGAATACTTGTCGTGAGAAATTTTAATACTTTGCCATAGCAGACTTCCCATGTTAGCATCCTAATTTTCTCGATAGTTACTGTCACTGCAACCCTTAATTTAGAGCACAGAATTGGCACAATGGTAAATTACGGTGCTCCTCAAAAGCTTCACCTTCCAACCCCAGCACTGCAATTGTGTCAGAATTTGAAAGAAGAAGAAGAGTTTATTTCTCGGTGAGTGTGATGTCACGTTGAGCAAGAAGGAACACATGAAGTGAAGAGATTTGCAATGCCAGTGTGCTAGTTCAGAGCTCGTCACTCACATCTGAATTTCTGGAGCATTGTTCTTGGCAATTTTTTAAGCTTGTCACTTCAAACCTCCTTGAAAACAGCTAATAGGAGTGGTGAACTGAGTTGGCATAATGTTGAACGTCATTTAGGTGTAGATTGTATTTGCTTCATCTATTTAGATATCATCTGTTTTTATTAAAAAAAAAAAAAAAAGAGAGGTTGCAAAGAGAAAATACTGCATAAAGAAGAGCACTAAGAAGGGATTTTCTTCTTAACCACTAGGAGATTTGTTCTGAACTGATCTTACTTGGGTGGTGATAGCTTTTCGTGCCTCAGGTAAAGATATGGACGGTAGGTGAGAGATGAAGTTATGTAAAAACTACAAATTGTTTTTCAAAGGCTAAGAGAAAAATTGTCAAAGTATCTCATGAACATTGTTTGATCAGCAGGAACCTCCAGAAATATTAAAAAATCCAGACTGGGGCCATGCATAAAGGTGGTCACAGAGGCAAAGAAGCATGATGTATTATCCCAGAGGATGGTATCATTTGTATGTTCTCTGTGGACCTGAAAGGTCTTGTAACCCTCAGTATGAAAATGTTTAATTAATTAACCTACCTGTATCCTTCTCAGCTAGAGCCAAGGCTTTATTATACAGCCTGTGAGTGACACAGACTATATTAAAAAAAGGAAATTCAGAAGCAAGTGCCCTAGGCTGCATTTTGACTGAAACATGTCGTCACCTTTCTGCTTCTTGGTCCCCAGGAACATAGAAAGGGGATTCGTTGCTCTCTCGGAGGAAAAAAACATATGCCAGGATGAGTGGGGGATCAAGACTCTGGCATGCACAAGCAACACATTTCTGCAAAGCGACTGAGACATTGCCATACAGCACTAGACTTTTTTTTTCTGGCCTGTCAAGGGGCAGAGTCATTTTTTTGGTCCACCTGGCAGCCCCGAGCCAAGAGACAGGCAGAGGAACAGGCTACTTGGGCCACCCTACCTAATCAGCGTTTACCTACCTCAGGTCATCTGGCAAAAAAGCACATTCCTGCCCAGTTTACAGACCAGAGAGGGCGCTGGAGAAAGTAGGAGAATAGTGTCTCTAGGGTATTGCAAGAGAGAAGGTGACAGGCATTGAAGTGAAAGAAGGCAGGGATAGCTGGGAGATATCTTGTTGGCATGGGGACACTGGGGGCACTAAGGCAAGAGGGAGATAGAACTTTAGAAGGAATCGGAGAATGTAAGGGCAAGGGAAGCACCGGGTTGAGCATCAGGTGTAGAGGGAGTGGATAAACTGAACGCTTTAATGGCTCAGTTAAAGCGTGTGCTGCTGTTAGGATTAATATCATTTTAACACTTCTGATGTGAATTTTGGAGCAAACAATGAACATTGTCTGCAGACAAAAGTATTCTTTCCAGGAAAGCTGCTGTACTATCTTTCTAAGCAGAGGAAGTCATTTCCTCTTATCTTTTCCATCCTAATGCTGAATGGAACTACCTCTGATCAAAGGCATGATTTGGATGAGGAGTGGTACAGTCAAATTTAAAAAACAGAGACCACTAAGGCAACAGATAAATACAAGGGAAAAGCTGAGTCAAATCAAATGCTGAAATATTCACAGAAGATAAGTAATTGAAGAATAAAAATTGTACCTTGAGAAATTGGTTACAATATGGTAATTTGTACGTCCAAAAATTCCCATACTGCAAACTGGAGTATCCTTCATCTCACTTGTGAGGCTTCTTCTTACAGTAATTTTATTTAACTGTTCCCTGATAAATTCAGTTCAGTGTAAGCAATACACTGCAGAAAACTGTCTTGTTGCATTGTAAAATAAATACACCAGTCCAAAAATCACAAAGGATGGTATTTTTTGTTTTCTTAATGGTAGATAGCAAAAAAAAATTGCTAAAATATTCTGTATATGAGTAAAAACCTATTATCATTCCGGATGCCTCCAACCCAGTGGAATTCATGTTTTATAAATGAAATGTTAGATCTTATTTCTTTATTGACTGGCAAAAGCCAGGTAAAATCCCAGAAGAATACCTACAGTACATCTTTTCTGACATGGGGCAATTGGCTGTTTCATTACAGGGAAATCAAACCAGATGTAACTTGATTCTTTATTACCTTCTTGTAGGGCAGAAACGGATCAATCTTTGGAAACCAGTATGGATGACAATTTAGATGATAACTTGAAGAAAGCATATTTTAGTGTGTAAGGCTAGACAAAATCATGAAACTTTGCTTTAAAGTATTTTAAACTTAGTGAAAGGCACTGCTGTGTAATTCCAAGCATTTAAAATTTAGGGATACTTAGTCAATAATTGTAAAATAATTTCTTGTAGCATTTTATTTCATTATTAATTTCAAAGCACTTTATGGTGTGAGGGTTGGAAAATATTTAATGTTGTATACAGGGCTGTTATCTGGTGGGTACACGCACACGCTTTTCGTCCATGTTAGGTAAGAATGACGATATGTCCCCAGATCCCCTTATTTAGGGTGACTGCTTCTCATCTATCTCTAGTTGACAAATCTAAACTGCTCATGCAAGTTCCATCTGTAGTCACTCAAGAGCAGCAACAGGATTTTCAGATGGTGATTTAACACATGTCTTATAGATGTATTTCCAGGAATGGAATGAAACGTGCTTTGGAGACCTCCCTTTCCCCTAATCCTTCCTAAGGTAGACTTACCTAAGCCTATAAATAAACTTGAAGATTGGACTGCATAGCTAACTTGAAACAGTTAAATTAAATTAGAAGTACCCCAGCTTTATTGATTTGTTTTTAATTACCTAAATATATAAAGAAAATACATTGCAAAAAATAAAGTGATATTTACTAAGTGCTGACTGATACAACACTCAGCAGTATAAAGGTAAAATGTGACATATCAGCCGTTGGGTTAGGTACATAAGCTTAATTGTTATTAAAACATGATAAACTGCTAACAGGAATCTCAAGAAGTTCAACAAAGAGAAATGCAAAGTCTTGCACAGGGGAGGAACACCACCATGCACAAGTACTAACTGCCTACCAGCTGGAAAGCAGCTTGACAGAGAAGTATCTGGAGGTCCTGGTGGACACAAGTTGACTATTATACTCCCACACCAAGAACATCCTGGGACTCTGTTAGGAAGAGCGGTGCCAGCACGTTAAGGCAGGTAATTATTTCCTTCAGTTCAGCCCTGGTGAGAGTCCACTTCTGGGCCTCCAGTATAAGACAGACATGAACTTACCGGAGCAAGTCCAAGAAAGGGCCACAAAGATAATGACCATCAGGATTGGACTAGACCATCTCCAGAGATGCCTTCTAACATCAGCCTTCCTCTGATTCCGTGTTATAAAACCTGAGGATAGAGCCATTTTTATGGATAGAGCCATTTCTGTAATAGAGCCATTATTAAATATATATCTTACACGTTATTGTCAGAGCTCTTACGATGCCCCAAACAGTAAGGGAATAAAGATGGGCTCCATTAGATGAGCCTCTTCTGCAAGGGATTTGGCAATCACTCACTAAATAAAGTTGTTAACAAATACCAAATGCTACAAACCATAGGCTTTGCAACTCAGTCATGCTTAATGAAAGAAACTTAACCTGAACCTGAAAATGTCATTAAATACAGGACAGGAAGGAGTCAGGGATTCATCTAGTCCTTTCTTTTCTTCTGAGATAAGGTTAAGATCATACTTACCAGAAGTCTGTTTAATTTATTCTTGAAAATATTCAAGTAAGGGGATTCCAGAGCACCCGTATGTAATCTGTTCCACGTAGTTTCACTATCCTTATGGCTGGAAAGCTTTTTCCTGATATGTATCTTCACTGCTCAATAAGCAAGGAAAGACGATTCTCTTTACTGTAGTCTTATATATTGGCAAATTATTATGATAGACAGAACCACGCAGTAGTCTTTTCTGTGTCTTCAAACAAACAAACACCCAAAACACCCAAACATTTTTCCCTATGCAATATTTTCCCTAGAACTGTCAGCAGGCAATCTTCTGGCAGTCTGTGATATCCCAGACATCATTCATGTGTGATTTGCATATAACAACAAGAAGGGGAGACAATGGAGAAATGATTGCTATGCCCTAGAAAAGGCTGTAGATTCACTGGGATGCAATCTTAAGGACAGAATCAGCATAAGGCAATCGAAGAATGGGGGAAGAACAAATTTTACTGAAAATAATGGCAATTTTCAGGTAGTTTTTAATGTGCGTCTGGGCTTGATGACAGCAAATGCAAGATCTAAAAACTGTCACAGTACTAAACCTTTCCTAGCTGTGGTGGCTTAAGGTCTTTACCACACCTTTTCTAATAGCTAAAGTTTATCCAAGTTTTATACCTGCCCAAATATGAAGTTTTCTTGTTCTGGGCTGCTAAAACTAGCAGTAGCTAATATAACCAGGCCCTGTATGTCTGTTCATTTTCAGTTCATTTAGCAGAAATCATGAATCCCATTGAAAATGAGCAAAACCAAAAAAAAGAATGATGTGTCTTTTTTTAGGAATACACTATAGCATTAGATGCAACAGTGGGCTTCAATATTTGAAACCTGAATTTTGCAGTGAAGTTCTTAACCAGTAGATTCTTCAGGCTTTTATAAATTGAAAATTTTCATTCAAAAAGTAGGATGTAGGCATGACTTCTACATCTAAATTAGTACACATCTGAATACTTTGCTTCAAAAACACTCAGGTATTTCCAGTATCTTTTTTCAACAAATCACAATACAAATGAAGTCAGCATTTTGCTAATTGTTGCAAAAAGCACACAGAGCATAGTTATTTCTCTATGATATTTTCTGGGACCAGCAATGTCATATTCTCTCTGTCAGCATGAAACCCCTTGATGTGATATTGAATTAAGAGCTACCTTTTGACAGCCATCTTCATGTAATATTCAAACCCCTTTTCACCATCAAAGGTACACTACAAGCCTGAGATCTTTGCTTGAAGAAGATGGAGAAGTTGATTCATGCCTTTGTCATGTCTAGGTTGGGCTACTGCAATTTATTATTTTAGCTAAGTCAAGCTAAAATGCCTGCTTCAGCATCTCCAATTTTGTCAAAACATCAATTGCTACAAATCTACCCCAACTCAATACTGTTTATCAACCTACTTCTCTAAGTGTTTCCATTTACTTCTAGTAAAATATCACATTTATTTTAAAGGAAAGCTTTCAGCTGGAGAACCATACTAGTCTTGCTAATTTGCGCGTTTATTTAATAGACTAAATTTTGAAAGGGGCTTTAAAATATGTAGGCATAAGCATTCACACATGTAAGTAATAGAGTTTATGCTTGCAAAGCCCATTTTGACAAAAGGGATTTGCTTCAGAAAACTCTATTCCGTGTGTAGGTAAGTGCTAGATCCATCACATGCATGCAGAGATGACAATGTTTTTAAAATATATGAACAAATTTTTCCATGAAGAAAAAGTTTTGTGTACACCCATGGAGTCGGGCCTTTCAGGATTTGGCCTAGATGCAAAGTGGATTTTCTTCTGGAGGCACGGCTGTTAGAGCAGCGATTTCAGGACAATACTGTCACAGCTCACTTCCTGTTTTAGTGGTTTTGAGGAAAACAATGCGGTAGTTTGTACCACTGTCTCAGTATTATTTTTTTTTCCTCATAACCTTCCTTAGCATAAATAGCTAAAAACTATTTTTAGTTTTTAGAAATTTAGAAATTTAGTTTTTAGTTTTAGAAGTGGAAATGGTGCTAATCTAAACCAATTTTCTACATGAAAACTGTAGATTTTTTCTCCTTATTTGTGCATATAACCTAACAAAGTGTTATTGAAATAGGTTGTTTCTTTTAGAAAGACATCTGACATTGATAAAAGCACTCCAAGTGATGGGGAATTTACCATATTCTTCACTAATCCGTTGCAAAGCTGATTGCCCTCACTGTTATAAATGTGTATCTTGCATCTACTCTTTAAACTGAAATCCCCTGTGACTGCACGTTGGTTCAAGTAAGATGCCATGACTTGTATAAGAGCTTAATACATCAATGACTGCTCCAAGTGCTGACAATACAAAATGAGTGAGCTTTCCCCAACCATCAGATCAGATACAATAATCTTGTTACAGAACATTTATGCTTAAATTTAAATTTATAAAGCATTGCACAGGATTTTAACCATGCTATTTCACTGACCATAATGGAAATTGTCTGACTGCATGCCCTACAAGCTGCTGATAAAATGTATGTGTTAGACACTAAGGGCAAGATATATGAAATGAATTGGGTGCTGCTGTGCTGGGATTTGTAATGCCTAAACTTTTAAGCTGCTTGACTTCCTTTCTGCTATCAAGATCCTGGATTAGATGGCCAACACTCGGTGGCAATAACAGTATAAATCAGTGGGAGCACGTAGCTGCCTCACAGCAGTCACCAAGTTCTGTAGGAAGACTCTTTATTCTAGCCACTGTAAAGCTTTAGCTATTGCTGAAGAGGAAATATATATTGAATTACATTTCTGGCCATGGTTTAGCAGCTTACTTACTTTGCAATTAGAAGGCACTGAAGCTGCCTTCTGTACTTCAAAATCATGTGTCCAGGAGGTAGAGATACTTGTCTGCTTCTGTGTAAGGGGATGAGGCAGAAGAAATATTTCAAGAGAAGGCAGTAAGGGTGATGGTTATTTTACACAAGGGCTCCTATAGTGAAACCTTCTTTCCAACATGTGTGAAATCAGCAAAAATGTTGCTCCCTCTGCCTGAAATAATTATATTCCCCACGACCCAAAAGATCAATCTAAGATCAGCAGACACCATCAAACTCTTTTCTGAACTGTGTTGCAAAGTTGTATACAGCCACCATTCTCCAAATTCATTCCCTAAGCCAGGTCCCCAGCACGATGTTCCTGGCATCTCCATTCTCTAACCCTCCGTCCCCAAATAAAGATTTTAATTCTAAATGCCACATGCCCCTTAGCCTTTCACAGAATCACTAAGCGGCTGAGGTTGGAAGTGACCGCTGGAAGCTACCTGGTCCAACGCACCTGCCGAAGCACAGCCACCTGGAGCCATTTGCCCAGGACTATGTCCAGATAGCTGTTGAATATCTTCAGGGAGGGAGACTCCACAGCCTCTCTGGGCAACCTATACCAGTGCTCAGTCACCTTTACATTAAAAAAGTGTTTCCTGATGTTGAAGTTGTGTTTCAGTTTGTGCTGCTGGTCCTGTCACTGGGCACCACTGAAGAGCATGGCTCCCTCCTCTTTGCACCCTCCCTTCAAGTATGTGTACACACAAATAAGATCCCCAAGCCTTCTCTTCTCCAGGCTAAACAGTCCCAGCTCTCTCAGTCTTTCCTCACAGGAGAGATGCTCCACCCCCTTGACCATCTTCATGGCCCTTTGCTGGACTCTCTCCAGTGTGTCTTGTACTGAGGAGCCCAGAACTGGACACAGTACTGCGGGAGTGGCCTCAGCAGTGCTGAGTAGAGGGGAAGGATCGCCTCTCTTGACCTGCTGGCAACCTCATAATGCAATCCATGATACCATTTTCCTTCTTCGTGGCAAGGGTACATTGCTGTTCAGCTTGGCATCCTCCAGTAGCCCCAGGTCCTTTTCTGCAAAGCTGCTTTCTAGGCAGGCAGCCCCCAGTGTATATTTGTGCATTTCCACTCTGCTGTTTCCATACTTCCTATTTCTCAAACTCCTGCATCATGAACAATCAGGATGTGTTGGGTTCTTTGGTCCTGATTGCCTGAAGCCTTGCTTCTGAAATGTATGGGTTACTGTTTCAGGAATAAACCATAGTACCACAACACCTCAGGGCTAGGACCTCCTGTTCTGATAAGGTGAGGAGAAGCAGAGAAAAGAACTGGGACAGAGGTAAGGAGAGAAAGAAAAGAATCTAGCACATATGGACAGGGAGACACAACTCATGCACTTCATGTAATACGTCACCAGGACTACAAGTCATTTCATGCTCATATGTAAATGACCTCACCACTAAGTACAATAGTTCAGTTCAGTTTTATCTCCTTCATTTACTGGCCAATTTAATGCCAGATTATTCTATATAAAAGAATTTTCTAAGTATACACCAAGAGTTATTTATGCATTTCATAGTAAATGGATTTTGTCTTAAAAATCAAACATCCCTGAAGTATTCATCACCGCAGGACTCGAAAATTGTGTTTACTCCTTTCACCACAGTTGCCACTCAGAAAGAGAAGAACCTCTTCAAGAAAAGACAGTGATCTGTACCCAAATGTATAGTATAAACACAGGGGTGTAACAGTATATTTCAAGATTTGAATCACACAGAGGTAAACAATTACACTCCTGAGACAGAGGTAGAGTTTCAAGTCCCTTGTCCCATGCCCCTAGTGTCTTATTTAGTATTACAGATACAACATTAGTCACACAGTTAAATTATAATTCAGAAACGTGACTTAGTTAGGAGGAACCAGAGCAGAAGTTAACATACTTAACATGGAAAAGCCCTTCCCATTGTTCGTTCAAGACGTTGCTATGTGCTGATGACAGAGAAGTACCTTCTGAGGTATGTGGATTTCAGAATGGCTGCATTTCTTTTTGCGGAGTCTTGTGATTCCCAAAAGTCCTCATGTGACATGGAAAAGGCAAAATTAAAGATTCCTGAAGTAATTCTGCAAAAGTATACAAGAAACTTAATAAATCACGTAGACTTTGGAGCAGCAATCTCCAACATACCTGGGGGATGAGGGACCTCAAACAGCACCTCCAAAACCTATCACTAAATTCAGCTTTATATTACTACATTACACACCAGCTGAGGGAACTTTTTCTCCCTGTTTTTTAGTAACTTAACAAAGCATTTTTGTGTCTCTCAGCATTTAACATTCAATTTGTTAAATGTCACTGAAGAAAAATAAAATGAAAAAGACATCAGCTAATAATGTACTCTTTAATGTTTCATCATCCCATGACTCTGTGTTTCGCCATGTTTACCTAATTTGCCATGACAGGAACATGGTCCTTGTTTCAGAATATTCCAAGTGTAGAAATGACTAAATCTTAGTGAGAATCCTATGCTACCTTAGTAAATAGAACCAGCTTTATTGACATTATTTTAACTGTTTGTGGGAAAGTTATATTGTTAAAGAGACAGAACTATACTAAGTGGAACATGATTTGTTTAGGTTCCTAATGTTTTGCCCCAGTTAGAGGCTGATTCTTCCTTATGCAGCACTCTGACATTCTTCTTACGTCAGACCTCAAAGTAATTATTTGGTATCTTGACAGATTAGGCAAGACTGAGCTGTAAATCCAAATTTTGTTAGGACTGTCTGACACTCTAAACAAATCTCACAATATAAAACCTTCAACTGGAATAGAAGAAGTAGACTAGGAGGTTAAAATAATAATACACCTTCCATCTGTCCATGAAAATCCTTATGCATTGACAGCAGTGGCTACTGCAGAAGTTTTGGACATGGTGGACAGAAGTCCGCATCACAAAACCATAAGTACAAGTGGTCTAATACTGCAGCACTTAGAGATCTGAAGTGAGAAGATAAGAACTAAAAGGCTGATAAAATTAAGCTTCTCCTTCACCTTCAAGACAGCCACCCCAAAACAAGATTGAGACATTCAGGCATTATTGTAAGTAAGGTTATATTTCCATATTTAATTATCCTTGGAATACAAAAGGACCTATAACAGTCATTACTATTAGTCGCCGACTCACAAATGCAAGAATTGAGAAAACTGGAGGAGACGGATGAGCAAAGTGGTGAAGATTTAGGTTAGATGTCAGTTTGGAACATTCTGCTGAAATTATTGCAAAATACTTGCTGGCAGAGAGAATAGTAAATCTGGTGAACTACATTTATTAAGAGTATTCTCTATGCATTATTTATTTACAAATAATCACCTTCCAGATATTTAAGTATTAGACAGACTCTGTTTTTCCCTAGAAACTTAATTAATTTACCTATCCCAGTATAACCCATTTATCCAATTTATCTTCTTTTTTATTCTACAAGCTACCCGTAATTTGAGCTGTCACATTAATATATAGTGATTCCAGTGCACTTAATCAGGACAACTCTAAAATGAAAAAATGGAAGGAAATGCATAAACATTTACAAGGTCATCTGCCAGCATATCATTTAATGAGTGAAAGTATCCTATGAGGCACTCTTTAACCTTAAAAGACAAGGTCAACATGAGTATACTTTTTTTTTTTTGTTTATTCCTAGATGCATAGGTTTCATATGTACTACTTAGCATCTACCATTCCTATGAGATAATTATATTGAAAATTAATAGCTCCAAATGCAGCACCACAAAAAGAGTAAACTCAGATTAACATTTGTTCTTTCACGTTTGCAACCGGTTTCACACATTCCTCCCTTATGATCCCAAATGGTGCTCACTGCCTACTTTGCCTCAGTCTTTAGCAGTGGAACTAACTGTTCCCTGGGCACCCAGCCTCGTGAGCTAGGAGACAGGGAGGGGAAGCTGAATGAGGTCATCACAGTTAAAGAGGAAGTGATCAGTGACCTGCTATACTGCTTGGATGCGTGCAAGTCTATGGGACCGGATGGGTTACATCCAAGAGTGCTAAAAGAGTTGGCAGACGTGCTCGCCAAGCCACTTTCCATTATCTACCTGAAGTCATGGCTAACTGGGGAGGTCCCAATGGACTGGAGGGTAGCAAATGTAGCACCCATCTACAAGAAAGGCAGAAAGGAGGATCCAGGAAACTATAGGCCTGTCAGTCTGACCTCGGTACCATGGAAGGTCATGGAGCAGATCATCTTGAGTGCCATTACAAGTCATATAATGGAGAAGCAGGGGATCAGGCCTAGTCAGCATGGGTTTAGGAAAGGCAGGTCCTGCCTGACGAACCTGATCTCCTTCTATGACAAGATGACCCGATTATTGGATGAGGAAAAGGCTGTGGACATTGTCTACCTAGACTTTCGAAAAGCATTTGACACTGTCCCCCATAGAATTCTCATGGAAAAACGATAGAACAAGAGGGAATGGCTTCAAGCTGCAACAGGGTAGGTTTAGGCTGGACATTAGGAAAAAATTCTTCACAGAAAGAGTGGTCAGACACTGGAATAGGCTGCCCAGGGAGGTGGTGGAGTCACCATCCCTGAATGTGTTTAAGACTCGTTTAGATGTGGTGTTAAGGGATATGGTGTAAGGGAGAACTTTGTAGAGTGGAGTTGATGGTTGGACTTGATGATCCCAAGGGTCTTTTCCAACCTAAATGATTCTATGATCCTATGATTCAAATTAGTTTTGGCAGCTCCCACTGATTACTGATTACTGTGTTCTCTCATTTTCGAACATTTTCATAGAATCATAGAATTGTTGAGGTTGGAAGGGACCTTTAAGATCATCGAGTCCAACCTTTAGCCTACCCTGACAAGATCCACTTCTAAACCATGTCCCGAAGTGCCTCATCTACCCTTTTTTTAAACACCTCCAGGGATGGTGAATCCACCACCTCCCTGGGCAGCCTATTCCAATGTTTAATAACCCTTTCAGTGAAAAAATGTTTCCTAATATCTAATCTAAACCTCCCCTGATGTAACTTGAACCCGTTTCCCCTCGTCCTATCACTTGTCACCAGGGAGGTCAGCCCCCATCTCTCTACAACCTCCTTTCAGGTAGTTGTAGAGGGTGATAAGGTCTCCCCTCAGCCTCCTCTTCTCCAGGCTAAACAACCCCAGCTCCCTCAGTCGTTCTTCATAAGGTTTGTCCTCCAGACCCCTCACCAGCTTTGTAGCCCTTCTCTGGACGCGCTCCAACACCTCAATGTCCCTCTTGTAGCGAGGGGCCCAAAACTGAACGCAGTACTCGAGGTGGGGCCTCACCAGTGCCGAGTACAGGGGGATGATCACTTCCCTAGTCCAGCTCACCACACTATTCCTGATACAGGCTAGGATGCTGTTGGCCTTCTTGGCCACCTGGGCACACTGCTGGCTCATATTCAGCCGGCTGTCAACCAGCACCCCCAGGTAAATTTTATATTGATTCAGAAGAATCATAGAATCGTTTAGGTTGGAAAAGACTTTTAAGATCATTAAGTCCAACTGTTAACGTAGCACTGACATGTCAACCACTAAACCGTGTCCCTAAGCACTAGTTCTACACATCTTTTAAATACCTCCAGGGATGGTAACTCAACCTATTCCCTGGGCAGCCTATTCCAATGCTTCCCAACTCTTCAACCCTTTTGTTGAAGAAATTTTTCCTAATATCCAATCTAAAAGTCCCCTGCTGCAACTTGAGGCCATTTTCCCTTGTTCTATCACTTGTTACTTGGGAGAAGAGACTGACCCGCACCTCTCTATAACCTCCTTTCAGGTAGCTGTAGGGAGTGATAAGGTCTCCCCTCAGCCTCCTTTTCTCCAGGCTAAACAGCCCCAGTTATCTCATAAGACTCATGCTCTAGACTCTTCACCAGCTTTGTTGCCTTTGTTTGGACATGTCCAGCACTTTAATGTGTTTCTTGTAGAGAGGGACCAAAAATAAACACAGTATTCAAGGTGCAGCCTTACCAGTGCCAATTACTAAAGGATGATCATTTCCCTAAACCTGCTGGCCACACTATTCCTGATACAGGCCAGGATGCTGTTGACCTGCTCGGACACCTGGATACACTGCTGGCTCATAGTCAGCTGGCTGTCAACCAACAATCCCAGGTCCTTTTCCGCTGAGCAGTTTTCCAGGCAGTCTTCCCAAGTCTCCAACGTGGCACGTGGTTGTCATGGCCTAAGTGCACAACACAGCATTTGGCCTTTTTGAACCTGCATTATTAATTCCAATCAGTTGTGTTGTCAGAAGCTTGGAAATAACTTCAAATACACTTTCTACAGTGTTACTTTTTTCTTCTGCTGCACACCTATAATAAAACTCGAGAGGAGTTTGTGCTATGGATGTGCCGTGACCTGCTGATGTTCCACAAAACTTTAACAGCAAAAAATATCTCCTGAGATGACTTAAAAAAATTTGACCTGTGAGTGGAGTCCAGCTCTCGCACAGCGTGCTAGTGACAGTGCTTGTCGGCACGAGGAAGCCCCTTGGAAGCCTCGCGTGGGCCAGCTGGGCACTCTTGTGACCCCCACAGTTGCATCCCACGTGAGGATCCTCCTGAAGTCGTTGAGATGGGACAGGTGAACTGCTGCCACGGCTCCAGGTGAGCTCCTGCCATGGCTCGGGGACACGCTGGCACAGCCGGGCCCCGCAGCAGCAGCCTTGCTCATCATGCCCGATGCCGTCTGCTCTGCAGGGACGACCCGGAGCCCGTGCAGCAGGGCCTGCCTGCCGGAGCAGCACCCAAGCCGCCGCAGCGGCAGCGCGTGCGGGTGACCCAGGGCCGGCGCACGAGGACCAGGGACCTCCTCCTCTTCCGGGACTCACTGGCCATCGCCAAGGCCAAGTAAGTCTGGCACAGCCCAGCTGCCTTTCCTCCCAAGTCCTGGCCCTGGCCACAGAGCAGGGACACCCAAGGAGCAGCCCCGGGCACCCGGTGCCCTGCTGCTGGATGCACCCATGGCCGCAGGCGCAGGCTCCAGGGGAGCCACCGGGCTCGGCCACCTCCAGCTCACTCCTGTCGCTCCTCTCTGCAGACGTGGCACTGCCCCGCGCCCGCAGCTCTGCCTGGCCCTGGCCACACTGCAGGTGCTCAGCAGCGGGAAAGGGGCAGCCGGCGATGTCACCCAGGAGGAGGAAGGCAAGGACACCAAGTCCCTTGTTCTGCTCTGGCCCTGTGGCTCCTGCGTGGTCACTTTCTGGTGATTGTCGGTGCCAAGACTCTGCGCCTCTCTCCTGCCCCACGGGCTCTCTCCTGCCTCTGTGGCCGTCCCCACGGGGCAGGGCTGTGCCGCAGCCCACAGCTCTGCCCGCAGCCTGGCGAGCAGCGGGCACTCAGGCTCTTTCTCCTCTCTTGCTGCAGCTCCCGGCTGGTGAAGGAGCTCTGGCTCAGCGCCCTGCTTGGGTGAGCCCTGCCTGGCCGTGCCGCCTGGGGAACCCGGGCTCACAGCACGGGGGGATGCTCCAGGCACAGCTGGACCGCACCGAAACACCGCTGCCCAGCTGGGGAGAGGTGTCCCCACGGCTGCGGGCACCTCTCCAGCGGGCACAGCTGGCGCAGCTGCTTCGCCCAGCTGTGTCCAGCCAACGCCTGCCCAGCCCCGGCCTCACCACTGCCCCTGCTCTCCGCTCCACCGCCGCACGCTCCCCGGCTGCTTCGGGGCAGCTTGGGAGTGCTCCCCGGGCGGGCAGGAGAGGGACAAGGCGGCTTGGGTCTCACACAGCTCTTTCTCTCTGCCCTTTCCCCGCGCACAGGCCACCAGAAGGAGTGGAGGGAGCCCGCGTCACCCTGCTGCCCTCCCTCAAGCTCCTGCTGAAGGAGTTGAGACGCCGCAATCCTGTGAGTGTCCCTCCCGTTCCCGCTCTGCCCCCACAGCCTGCTCCAGCCCAGCAGCACCTGCGTGGCTTCTCACCTTCTGCTCTTTGCCCCTTGCCCAGGCGACGACAGTCCGTGCCAGCAGCCTGGAGAGGCTGGTCCAGGGCCAGGCAGAGGTGAGGATCGCCCGGGCTGCAGTCTCGGCCGTCTCCACCTCTCACACACGTCCAGGGCTGATGCAGCTCGCTGGGGTCCCTGTCTGCTGCAGCGCTGCCTGCTGAGTGCAGCGCATCTCTTGCAGGCTGGTCCCAAGCAGCAGCCACCTCGCGTCCGCTCTGGCAGCCAAGGTGGACTTGGCCACGCGGCTGGTGAGTTTGGAGAAGTCGGCGACAGGACGGCCCTTCTCCTCTCGCAGGCGGCCACTCGTGCTGCACCGGGGCTGCTGCTGCCTTTCCCGCTGGGCACGTCCATCCCCATGGCTCTGCGACAGGAGAGAGCTGAGCCCTCAGGGCCCCTCCTTCCCAAAAGATGCCTCTCCCTTGATTTTGGCAGTCAGGGGACAGCATTGAGAGGGTGCGGGACCGCTTGCCTGGCACATCTCCTCCATGTCTCTTTGCTCTCTTTTCCTTGACAGCAGGTGGGACCCGCGGGAGGTGGAGGATGCGTCTGCCGTGGCCCTTCGTCCGGCGAGGGACCTCAGTGGCTGCAGAGGAGCCCAAGCCATCGGGCTCTGGCGGCAGCGGGGCTCTCTTCGGCAGGCCCCTGGCAGCTCTCTGCAGCCAGGACGGCACCCTGCCCCAGCCCATCCAGGTAAGCATGCCTGGCCAAAGGGTGCCCATCCCTCTGGCTCCTCCACAGAGGTGCTGGCCCAAGCAGAGGGACCCCAGGTGGGGCTTGGGGACAAAGCCGACTCCTGCCCATGTCACCCACCCCTGTGTCCTGCCCCAGTGAGAGCCGCAGAGCTGCCCACACTTGCTCCTGCCCCTAGGGTAGGTTCACCTGCCCCAGGGCCTGTGTCCAGCCAAGCAACTCTCCTCCTCTGTGCCCCACAGGACCTGCTGGCTCTTCTGTGTAAGCACGGGCCATCCACGGAGGGCATCTTCCGGCTGGTGGCCAGCGAGTGTGCCTCCCGCGAGCTCAGGGAGGCCCTCGACAACGGGGCGGAGGTCCATCTTGAAAGCCAGCCCGCAGAACTGCTGGCCGTCATCCTGAAGGTAAACCCTGCTGACCTGGGGCTCGGCACCTCCCGGCTCTCTTGCTGCCCATGGGCACCTGCAAGAGCAGCAGACAAAACACGGCTGCCTGCTCGTGAGCCAGAGTGCCGGGGATGCTGCCTGTGCTCCCCGCGGGAGTGCTCAAAGCCTCACCCACAGCCCTTGCCATTGCAGGACTTCCTCCGGAAGATGCCCTCCAAGCTCCTGGAGGCACAGCTCTACGAGCAGTGGATGAGCGCCCTGCAGATGACCAGCAGGCAGGAGAAGCTGGCGGCACTGAAAGAGTAAGTGTGGCTGGCAGCCTGCCTGCTGCGCAGGGACTGGCAGAGGCCGGCACTTGCCTGCAAAGCAATGGCCTCCTTGAAAAGGCCGTCTTCTGTGCCAGCCACCCCTGGCCGCTGTGGGGTCGGGTTTTGAGGGAAAATGGCACAACAAAGCCTTTCTCTCCTTGGAGCACTTTGGGCAGGCGTTGGGGGTTGCTCCATGGAGGGACTCTAGCCAGGAGGGCAGGGAGGGAGGGAAGTGGCCGTACCTCAGGGAAGGCAGTCCTTCTGCTGTAGACCAGGCACGGCC